>NW_015165349.1:0-3915 GCF_001447785.1 Gekko japonicus
TGGCTGCAACTTGAGGGCACTTTACACATGCACAAGCTGTGCGGCAGTCCTAAATCACAGGCTCTTGTGTTGTGTGGGAATGTTGAGACGTGTGACTGTGAATCAGCTGTTCTGCATAACCATCAAGCCTTTCGATATAAGCTGAGGTTTGTTCGAAACTGTTATTCTCACTGTTATGTCTGTGGACCGCCACTAGGGGTCTGCGGCCTTAGTCCTTAGTTTGGTTCCAAACACAATAGGGACCAAGGATCCTAGACCACCCTGAGTCCTCCAATAGGACCTTGGAGGGAAATTCAAACCCCCCAATGGAACTGTGGGTGTGCCCGGGTGGAGTGTATATAGTTGGCCCTTTGCGGGGCCGTTTTCTCTGTCTTGTTGTGAAGTACAATAAACACGTCTAGCAGCATGTCGTAGTATGAGTCTCCATGTGCGAACCCAGTACTTTACAGTGGCAACGGGGATGGGATCCCGGTGAGCGAGCCTGAGTCTTAATCCAGCACCGCACCGAGCATCGATCCACTGGAAGCCGCCCCGCCCTGCACACACACGACCAGTACAACATCCTTCCCCCAATCTATGAGCACACTTGGGGAGACAAGCAACTTAAAATGACACATGGGAACACTTTTTAGTTCAAAAAACTATGACCGAAGGGTAGAAGAAGAGAAGAGATTGGATTTATACCCCGCCCTTCACTTGGAGTCTCAGAGCAGCTTACAAACTCCTTTCCCTTCCCCTCCCCACAACAGACACCCTGTGAGGTGGGTGGGGCTGAGAGAACTCTGACACAAACTGCTCTTTTTCAAGGACAGCTGTGCCAGAGCTTGTGACTGACCCAAGGTCACATCAGCAGGTGCAAGTGGAGGAATGGGGAATCAAACCCGGTTCTCCCAGATTAGAGTCCGCACACTTAACCACTACACCAAACTGGAAGAAACAGGAGACATCCCAGGGCTTTTCCCACCCCTAACCCTAATGTCCCCGGCTTGCCCGGTCTCATCAGATCTCAGCAGCTATGTAGGGTCAGCCATGGATAGCACTTGGACGGGAGACCACCAAGGAAGATGAGGGTTGCTACCCAGAGGCAGGGAATGGTGAACCACCTCTGAACATCTCTTTCCTTGAAAACCCTATCGGGTCACCATGAGTCAATTCTGACTTGACAGCCCTTTCCACCACCAAGTTAGCCTCCACCCTGGATGGTGCAAGCTAGCCTGATCTCATCAGATCTCAGAAGCTAAGCAGGTTCGGCCCTGGTTAGAACTTGGATGGGAGGCCACCAAGGAAGACGAAGGTTGCTACACAGGGGCAGACAGTGGCAAATTCACCTGTGTTTGTCTCTTGCCTTGAAAACCCTACTGGGTCGCCGTAAACTGGCAGCAACTTGGCAGTTTGGTGTCGTGGTTAAGAGTGGCAGACTCTAATCTGGAGAACTGGGTTTGATGGCTCACTCCTCCACATGAAGCAAGCTGGGTGACCTTGGGCCAGTCACAGTTCTCTCAGAGCTGTCTCAGCCCCACCTACCTCAGTCACAGGGTGTCTGTTGTGGGGAGAAGAAGGGGATTGTAAGCTGCTCTGAGACTCTGAGTGAAGGGCGGGATATTAACCCTCCTCCTCCTCCTCTTCTTCTTGTTCTTCTTGTTGTTGTTGTCTTTGCACAGAGAGTGATGAAGAGAGCAAAAACAAACCAAAGACAGTGTTGTCATTCACACACACACCCGATCTATTCATTAGGAACTGAAAGTTACCAGAAATTCTAATAGGTCGATAGGGGTCACACAACCAGACATATGAAACTGTCTTCTACTGAGTCAGACTACTCACATGAACATGTGAAGCTGCGTTATACCGGATCAGACCACGGGTCCATCAATGTCAGTGTGGTCTACTCTAACTGGCGGCAACTTTGGAGGGTGAACCTGGCACCTTTCGCCTGCCAAGCAGATGTTCTACTCTTGAGCCCCAGCTTCAACCTGCATGCCATACCTGGGAACATCTTGTCAGCAGCGACTTGACAGCACTGATGCAAGTTCCTTTGGGTCCCCAATGGGGGGGAAGGTGGGATAGAATTGAAGTTTTTTTAAAAAAAACTTTCTACCACCATCACCACCACATTTGTTTGTGGGGTTGGCCGGTGGCCGCAGGCAAACCTACGCGATCAAAGTCATCCTAGCCCTGCTAATTCACACACCAGGCATCTTCTGCCATCGATTGCACTGGCTGACATAGTATACTCTGCCTTGAATCCCAGTGAGAAAGGCAGACTATAAGTAACATGAATAAATAAATGTGGCAGAAGAGATCCAGGTGCTCTATGGTCTGGGGGAGCTCAGCCTAACTGAAGGAAAGGCTGAGGGCCTTGGGAATGTTCTGTCTGGAGAAGATGAGGTTGAGGGGGATTGCTCTCTCTTGAAGGGGTGTCCACTTATTAGAGGAGGGCAGGGAGCTGTTCCCGTTGGCAGCAGAGGAGAGGACTCCCAATTAAGGGTTGGGAAGGTACTGGTTGGATCTTAGGAATTTGTTTTTCTACAGTAAGAGTTGTGCCACAGTGGAATCAGCTGCCCAGGGAGGTGGTGGTGAGCTCCCCCTCAATGTGGTCTTTAAGCAGCGGTGGGGCAAACACTTGTCAGGGATGCTTTAGGCTGATCCTGCAGTGAGCAGTGGGTTGGACTAGATGGCCTGTATGGCCCCTTTCAACTCTGTGATTCTGTGATTCTATCTTTCTAAGACTCAGATTCTCCTGTTGTTCCGAAGAAGGGAGCCGTGACTCACGAAAGCTCCTCCCCTGCCACAAATGTTGTTAGTCTCTAAGGTGCTACTGGCCTCTTGCCCTTTTCTCCTGTAGAGCCAGTTGTTAGATCCCAAATCAGGAGAATAGATCCACGTTCAAAAGAAGCAAGATTTATTTCCAAAGCATGGTTGATCACGAACATACAGAGGTTGTTAAGAATAACTATAATACCCAGGGAAGGTGTATTAAAGGAACTTCAAACCAGGTTTAAACCAATGAACACATTTCCCTCATCCGGTTTACAGATTAGAAAAAGCGCGAAGCGGTCTGAGAACAGCAACGGCCAATTCCATAAACACAGGTTGAGTTCACACGGGAAATCTAAACAAGCCAGAGCTTCAAGACATAACACCACATCACACCAGCTGGAGACCTTGGCAGTTACAGAGGCACTACATGAACAGAATAAGGCTTTGGGAGAGAGGGAGGGGGATGGGACGTGTCCCAAGGAAATGGCAGCTTGCTGACAGCAGTTTGGTGTAGTGGTTAAGTGTGCGGACTCTGATCTGGGAGAACCGGGTTTGATTCCCCACTCCTCCACTTGCACCTGCTGGTGTGACCTTGGGTCAGTCACAAGCTCTGGCACAGCTGTCCTTGAAAAAGAGCAGTTTGTGTCAGAGTTCTCTCAGCCCCACCCACCTCACAGGGTGTCTGTTGTGGGGAGGGGAAGGGAAAGGAGTTTGTAAGCCGCTCTGAGACTCCAAGTGAAGGGCGGGGTATAAATCCAATCTCTTCTTCTTCTCCTGTAGTGTTGGCCTTGATCCTGTTTCCAGCATCCCACTCTTTTTTTGGGGGGACGACTCTGCAAGCACACTCCCTGACATCATGAAAGAGTTAACCTGTTTATTTGTTTACGGTAGTTGTTAAGTTAGTTGGTTTTCGAACCAGTGAGCTGTCCCGCACATCCTTCCCACCAGAGAAAAGGATGCCCTACCTATGCATAAAGAAGTGCAGGGGTCATTTCGTAGAAAAAGAGCTAGGGGAACTTATTAGCATAACTCATTAGCATATGCCACACCCCCTGACATCACTGGAAGTGTGTCATAAGGCCACACCCCCTGACATCACCGGAAGTGTGTCATAAGGCCACACACCCCGCCCCCAACGGTCCCGGCCGCCACCAC
>NW_015165349.1:3981-8824 GCF_001447785.1 Gekko japonicus
CATGTGCCCCGCCCCCCGTACCTCACCCGGGGGAACTGCAATCCCCCGTGATCCCCCCCGAAATGACCTCTGAAGAAGTGACCTTTAGCCTGGTCACTGGTCAGTTTGTAGTTGTGTGATGTTACCTGATATTCTGCAGGTAGGCATTTTGGAGCTTCTTCTTCCTACCTTTGTTCAGAGATTTGTGTGCCAGGCTCCATCTTGGAGTAAACAACAACTCAGAAAATGTAGCTTAGTCAGCTAGAGAGCCAGTTTGGTGTAGTGGTTAGGAGCGCTGATTCTAATCTGGGAGAACCGGGTTGGATTCCCCACTCCACCACATGCAGCTGATGGTGTAACCTTGGGTCAGTTACAAGTTCATTCAAAGTTGTTCTCTCATGAGCAGTTCTCTCAGCACTCTCTCAACCCCACATACCTCACAGGGTGTCTGCTGTGGGGAGCGGAAGGGAAAGGAGACTGTAAACTGCTCTCAGACTCCTTCGGGTAGTGAAGGGCGGGGTATAAATCCTATCTCTTATCTTCTAGGCCTGGTTATTGTTTTATTCCCTCATGATTGTTAGACAGTGTCATAGATTCAACGAACATGAAACTGAGCAAACTTCAAAGGACGGCGGAAGACAGGAAGGCCTGGCGGGATCTGGTCCATAGGGTCGCGAAGAGTCGGTCTCGACTGTGCGACTGAACAACAACAAGCCCTCCCTAATCTTATTAATAAACTTTTCTCTTAGCTGATTCACATGTGTGTGCTGCTGTGGGGTTCCGGTGTGGTTCCCTTTTACTCTGCTAAAATATCCAGCACTTTTTCTGTCCTGACAATTCTGACGCCCCCCTCAGCTTTCCTTGGTTCCCATGACTACTGCAGCCACACCCAGGCATCATCTGTTACTCAGGCCAAGCCCTGCTGAAGCCACAGCCCTGAGAACTGGGTTCTTCAGATTCCTTCCTCTCCCCCCCTTTTATTTCAAAACACAAACACACACACACACCCCTAATATGTGCAAACTTCTAGCGCCAGAACCAATGCTCCCTCTAAGCCGTGGAGTCTTGTGAGCAAAAATTCTTCTTTGCGAGCTACTGGCATTAAAGTTGTGAGCGAGCGATTTGGCTGCTGCATCAGTTAGTTGGCTCTGAAGCCATCCTCCCTGAGCTAAGACAGAAATGTGTGAGCCGGAGGCTAAAAAACTGGCTCACACTAACTCAGCTTAGAGGGAACACCAACCGTAACTCCACATGAAGTTTTCGAGGAACTGCCCTTACTCAGAAAAAGTACCTCATCTGATCCTCGTACAGTTACTAGCCGAATACACTTTATGGCAACAAAACATTAGAATGCAGAACAAGATTGCCCCTCTCATTGTCAAGGATGTCTTCTTCATGACCAATGACCCGCTTCCAGCATTTTCTCCAAACTGTACTCCGTCAGAACCTTATAAGCATTCACCGTTAATTTCCGCTTCTTTGCATTCCATACTGCATTATTCACGACTATCAGGGCAGATCATACCTTGGCTATACTAAGCCCTGCTAATTTTTTCCCCCCGTGGTGCTATGCCTCTAAATATTAAATTTAGTGTGATACTTCTGCAGACTGTGCAAACCTGGGCAAGGGAAACGAACCATACGGGTAAATTGGATGTGCAAATACATGGGCAGCGGACTTAATCCTGAGACAGTGTCCACAATTCATTAGCGTCTATCGGAAAGAAGTGGAGTCCGTCCACGTTTCCAAAAATAATAATAATCAACTTCAGGACTTGATTCTTTTTCAACTCAGTTGTTTTCATTTAAGTAGCTTCCAGTGCCAAACAGAATAGGAATATCAGGGGTTGTTTAATTTCAAACAGCGCCTTCGCCAATAAAATAGTAGATGGAGGAAAGCTCTTTTCCTATTAATTTTGACAAAACCATCCCCTTTCAATATTCCCATTCTCTATAAAGTTACCCACGCTTGTGTTTATGTTCACTTTTATTCTAGGGCCATTAAATCAAGGAAATTGGTTTTATCTGTTACATTTCCACAGTTATTGTTTAGATGGAAAAAATATTTAATAGACATAATATTATGCTACATGATGGCCCCGACCACAAAATATACATACAGTGGAGGAACCAGAGAAAACTAATCTGTGCATGGCTTTGGATTTCTTAATTTTCATTATGGCAGCAGGGAGAGTTTTCAATCTAGTATGGCATGCTGGATTCTGCAATTACAGGAAGTTTATTTAGGGAAGTATTTTTTTAAAAAAAAAATGCAGTTCCTCACTGGTACACTGCTGGGGTGTTGTTCAGTCCACCAACTCAGAAACCTGCTAGGGATTTGAAGAAGATAAGAGATTGAATTTATACCCCCACCCTTCACTCAGACCGATTTCACAAAAGACCTGCGCCGCGGTCACACCTCCCTTTGCCCCGCTTCTATTGGTCAATTTCCCACTCGAAGCCGCGTAGCCACATTTTGACCCACAGCTTCGCCCGATTTCCCGTGCGGTTTTGTGATCCTGTTTTTTGAGGCTCACAAAACCGTTGGGAAAATCGGGCGACGCCACGGGTCAAAATGTGGCCACGCGGCTTCGAGTGGGAAATTGACCAATAGAAGCCGGGCAAAGGGAGGCGCGACCGCAGCGCAGCTCTTGTGTGAGATCGGTCTCGGAGTCTCAAAGCAGCTTTCAAACTCCTTCCCCTTCCCCTTCCCACAACAGACACCCTGTGAGGTAGGCGGGGCTGAGAGAGCTCTTTCCAGAGCTGTCCTTGAGAGAACAGCTCTGATAGAACTATGGCTTGCCCAAGGTCATCCAGCAGCTGCCATGTGGAGAAGTGGAGGAATCAAACCCGGTTCTCCCAGAACAGAGTCCGCGCACTTAACCATTACACCAAACTGGAAAGCTGCAGAAGCACTGAATAATACTGAATAGTTATGAATAATTCTAAATCCGAATTTTATCATTCCGGATATTTGGAATAATTCCTAATATTCAAAGTCCCATTGGGTAGGCTGCTTGCAAGAGGAGGAGAGGGAAGCCTGTTCCTCCGTGTCCCCTAATGAGTGCTGTCATGGTCAGCCAAGGGAGGGGGGAACGGGGTGAGAGCAAAGCCTGTGAGGAGGATGGGGGAAGGGGGGGACTTACCAGGAGTGGGAGGGAGGCCCAGGCAATGCTGCTGGTGACTTGGCTACTGGGAGTGACATTATCACACTGTGGCCCTTTCTGTACCGTCCTTCAAGTTCGCCATGATGTCTTCCAGGCCATTCTGCACTGAAAGCAAATTCAACCTTCTTTTTAATCTGTCTCCTTTCCCCCCCTCAGATATCTCCCCCCCTCTAGAATTCCTTTTCCCCTCAGGACTGTCCTTTTCCTCAGCCCTCTCCTACAGCTCCCCCAAGGGAACAGAATACCTTTCCCACCCAAACTCCAACAGAGGGCCAAACCAACAGGGTTATGCACACATCTGTTGTCACACCCTAAGATAGAATTTCCCTTCTTTGCTGCTGCATCACATTGGCGGCTCATCCCATGAAGACATGAAACTGCCTTATACTGAATCAGACCTTTATTATGAATCAGACCTTTGGTCCATCGAAGTCAGTATTGCCTACTTAGACTGAGAGCCAGTTTGGTGTAGCGGTTAAGAGCACGGACTCTAATCTGGGAGAACTGGGTTTGATTCCTCACGCCTCCACATGCAGCCGCTGGTGTGACCTTGGGTCAGTCACGAGTTCTCTCAGAGCTCTTCTCTCAAGAGCAGTCCTCAAAAGAGCTCTCTCAGCCCCATGTACCTCACAGGGTGTCTGTTATGGGGAGGGGAAGGGAAAGGAAATTGGAAGCCACTCTGAGACTGAGTGAAGGGCAGGGTATAAACCCAATCTCTTTTTTCTTTTCTTCCTCTTCTTCTCTCCAGGGTCTCAGTCACATCATCTCCCACCTGATCATTTTAACTGGAGATGCTGGGGCTTGAACCTGGGACCTTCTGCATGCCAAGCAGATGCTCTACCAACTGAGCCACAGCCCCTCCCTCATCCTCAATTTGCAGGCCTCCAAGCCCCCAGCATTCCATTCACACATGAGCAGGAGTTCATCCTGCTTACACTACAGTAGAGGTATGAAAAGAGAAAACAGGAATCACTGTCATATATGAAGGATGTGTTCAGGTCACAATCTCTCACAGAACCCACTCAACCGCTTTTTCTATGTGCACTCCAACCTGTGGCTACCTGGATCACAGCCAACATACAATAGTGGTAGACACAGGCAGCCGTAGTATTCCTCCATAAGGCCATCAGATTTTCACCACTTTCCCTTGTGTGTAACATCTCCCTTTATTTTTTGCATATACCACAGGGGAGGGGGGACAGGACAGTACGGTTCCTTTCTTGAACAGTATATAAAACTCGCTCTGTGTGTTGTAGCTAACAAACAGCACCGAAAGCTTCCCGAGTAATAACAAAGATAAATAACTTGGCAATAAAATTTCAGCTCCAATCATTCTCCATTTATATTTCTCCCAGAGAATCACTCAGTGGCAAACCAGAGCTCTTCTACCACCAGCCTCATGCAAAAATAATTCCGTCTCTAATACTTCCCAGGGTGCCCCCCCACCTAGCTTCCTTATTGAGGGGGGGGGGGAAATATGCACACACACACACACCACAAATAGCTTCCTTATTGAGGGGGGTGGGAATATGCACACACACACACACCACATACTCAAAGTGCTACGGCAGCACATTCAAAGAGTTATAGAGTCCCTTCAAACAAAAGGAACTTCCTATGTGGCGTCATGGAAGTTCTAGTCAAATTAAACCACTGTCTAGAGAAGGAATTGTCAGTCTGCTGCTCAAGGAAGAAGG
>NW_015165349.1:8852-10701 GCF_001447785.1 Gekko japonicus
GAGGAGGGGAGGAGGAGGAGGAGATTGGATATATACTCCACCCTTCACTGTTTGAAGGAGTCTCAGAGCAGTTTACAAACTCCTTTCCCTCCCCCTCCCCACAACAGACACCCTGTGAGGTAGGTGGGGCTGAGAGAGCTTTGACTGAGAACTGCTCCTGAGGGAACAGCTCTGACAGAAGGTCATCCAGCAGCTGCAAGTGGAGGAGTGGGGAATCAAACCCAGTTCTCCCAGAAGGGCACACAGGTCACCGTGACAGGTGGCTGGCTGGGGAGGAAGGTGGGTTGAGGGAGTCAGTGGGCCTCAGGGAATGCTGACCCTGCTATTATCCCTGACTGGCAGCGGCTCTCCAGTGGGTTGTTTTTTAAAAAAACACGCACAAAACCTTCTATTTGCTCTCTAAAGGCCGTAATAAACTACTACTGCTACTACCACCACCACTACTACTTAACACCTTCTATCTTTAATTGGAGATATCAAAAATTGAATCTGAGACTTTCTGTATGCAGCAGATGCTCTTCCACCAAGCGATAGTCTCGGTGTGGTGGTTAAGTGCACAGACTCTAATCTGGGAGAACCAGGTTTGATTCCCCACTCCTCCACTTACGGTTGCTGGATAACCAAGCAATAGTCTCGGTGCGATGGTTAAGTGCACGGACTCTAAATCTGGGAGAACTGGGTTTGATTCACCACTCCTCCACTCATGGCTACTGGATGACCTTGGGCAAGCCACAGTTCTGTCTGAGCTGTTCTCTCAGGAGCAGTCCTCAAAAGAGCTCTCTCAGGCCCACCTGCCTCACAGGGTGTCTGTTGTGGGGAGGGGAAGGGATAGGAGTTTGTAAGCCTCTCTGAGACTCTGAGTGAAGGGCGGGGTATCAATCCAATATCTCCTCCTCCTCCTCCTCCTCCTCCTCCTCCTTCTCCTCCTCCTCCTGGGACTGCCCTCTCTTGCTCCTAGACAAGATGGTTTCCAATGTCTGCTGCAAACAGGACTCTTTGCGATGTAATTATTTCCCCTCTTCTTGACAATTCAATGTCCATGAATAGATTCTGTTCTTTTTCTACCACAGATCTAGTTTGGGGGGGGGGGCGCTGCAAGATGGGGGAGGATTGCTTGTTTTTATACTTCCTGACACATAATTCCCTATTCTCTTGCTGTATCTTATTTTCCCACATCTGGTGAAGAGCAAGGTATAAAACATTAATCCCTACCTGTTAGGAAGAAATGTGTTCTGGAAAGAAAGGAGTCTAGCAGTTATCTCCTCTGGTGGCTGTTAGCTTGGGATAATAACATGGCGTGAAGCCCAGGACTGGACATTGCGCTAATACCTTTGTCCACATTGGGGGGAGGCAGCTGTCTAAAGGTGGGTCATGGCCTGTAGTGGGATTTGTTATGGGGGAAGGTTTTGAACGGAGCGCACAGCAGCTGAGAGTCAATTCTTGCCTGTACAAGTCAAGGATGTTTCAAGTTAAGGGCTGGTCTGAAAAGTATCCCAATTGAAATTCTGAGGTCGATCCTTCCCTGTGTTTCCAAGCTGATTCAATCCCCAGTTTGACCGACTGGGATATTTGGTTAATATAGCAGGGTTCGCCCAGTCATAGAGGTGTGATACTGAGTGCAGTAAATAAATCTCCCAATAAATATATTGCAGAAAAGGTAAACTTACATTTATTCAGGGCTTTTTTTCCTGAGGGAACGTGCTGGAACCTCTTCGACAATTTTTTAAAAAAATGTTTAAAGGTTCATGAGTTTTCAGTATACAGATTGAGAACCACATTTTCCCCTTGAGAATCCCAGCACCTCTTTTTTCAAAAAGGAAGGAAGGAAGGAAGGAAGGAAGGAAGGAAG
>NW_015165349.1:10878-20326 GCF_001447785.1 Gekko japonicus
TGAGAGGACAAAGGGAGACAGGAGGGGTCAGAAGGCAGCTCCCAGGTTAAGACAAAGAGAGGCATCCCATTCAAGGAGATAACACCTATATACACTTAGAGTGATGTAGCGCCCCCCCATGTCCAGATATGCTGAGTTGCTCACTCCCACATGATCATGGCGTACACTATAAAAAAAGGCATACGATATATGACAAGCCATAGAGATGACTATCGTACAGACTACAGGACATTGGACAGCACAATGTTTCTTTTCTCTAGTTATCGGTACTTTGGTGGCATTTTATGCCTAATTTTAGCAGGAGCAGCCACTACCCATGTATTTATTATGTATTTCATCCAGACATTTTAGCTGCTATAAATGGCACCAGAAGCAGAATAGAATTTAGAACAAATAAACCCTCCCCAAACCATCAGTCATAAAAGTAATATACAAATGCTATAAAGAAGCAATACGCTAGTAAAACAGCCAGGTAACAAACCTTGCCAGTTGATTAAAACCATAAACAAAAGTGGAACATGGTTTAAAAGCACATGAACTCAGCCAATAGGTAATGCCTTCCGAAAAAGCCACATTTCACCCATCAGCAAAAAAGCTGTTGATGGGAGAGGAATTCCTCCTGAAGAAATGCATAGCCAAGCGTGAGAGCCGTAAGTTTGCCTGTACTGCCCTCAGCAAATGCCAGGAGATTTTGAGGGCTGGAGGAGGGAGGCTGGAGTTTGGGGAGGATATGACATGACTTCTGGATGACGATCTAGGAATTTCTCCTTATCTCTATGGAAAAAACCATAGAGACATTGGGAAATTCCTAGAGCATCACTATAGAGGCCATTTTTCCCTCCCACTCCTGAGTTTCTTAAGGGCAGGGGATTGGGGCCAAGGGCAGGGGTTTACTTATCATGAGTGGGGCAAATGGCCAGTGTAGAAGGAGAGCAAAGACAAAACTCAGTTCTACAGCCTCATTGACTCATCTGTGTTTTCAAAAGATGGAATGCAGAGGAGGAAGACAGATGTCAAGGCTTTTTTTTCCTGGGTTCAGGTTCAGATCATTTTGTTCATTTAAAGTTTTGTCAGAATTTTTTTCCATATTATTGAATGCATGCCACTATTTCACTGATTCCAGTGGGAACCACATACTCGGTGGTAACTTCTTGGTTCCCCACCCAACTGGAATGAAATCCTCAAGACTTTTAGCCCTTGCTCAGTGGATCCTCCCTGATAAATTTCAGAGATTGACAACAAACCCCTTTATAGAATCATAGAGTCATAGAATTGGAAGGGACCTCCAGGGTCATCTAGTCCAAACCCCTGCACAACACAGGACCCTTTTTAACAGAGGCAGGTCCTAGATCATTTAAAGGTCAGAAACAACATTTTGAATTAGGGATATCTGGGCACCTGCTTATCTGGCTAGGGTTTGCAGTCTCCAGGTGTGACCCGGGGATCCCTCAGAATTACAGCTGATCTCCAGATGACAGGTGTAAAGTACTCAGTTCGATACATCACGACTCGGACAACGACATAAGGGACACGCGTTTACTCAGTACTTCACACTACAAAGACAAAGACAAACGGCTAAGTGGCCAACTATATACATATCCAAGGGAACTCCCCTGGATCCCATTGGGGGGTTTGAATCTCCCGCCAAGGTTTCTATTGGTTTCCCTATTGGACCTTAGGAGCCTAGCTTCTATTGTTCTTTAGGGATCAAGCTCTGCACACCTGCCCACCGCCTGGTGGCCAGGACACAACACCAGGGATCAGTTCCCCTAGAGAAAATGGATCCTTTGGAGGGTGGACTCCATGGCATTATACTCTGCTGAGGTCCCTCCCCTCCCGAAACCCCACCCTCCCCAGGTTCCACCCACCCCTAAATCTCCACATATTTCCCAACCCAGGGTCACTTTGAAGGACTAACTTTGTCAGCGCGCCAGTAGGAATGTTCTGAAGTAGGAAGTTCTGACAGGAAGTAACTGAAGATAGGAGGTAACTGAATTCTGAGAAGGATTTGAGAAGACTTATGGATGGTTTGTGACTGTATTCTGTGCGGCCCTGGAAGAAGATCTGCTGGAAATGGTTTGCAGAGGCCAGTGGGACCCATTGGCTGTGGCAAAGGTGGTTGTGGACTTTGTTCTAGTATTCAACAGGAAGGAACAAGGTTCTCATCACTTTAAACCTCTCAAGAGCATCTATGTTGAAGGGATCTTTCCGTGAAGACTTTGTGAATGGTTCTTTGAGAGACTTTAATTTTTTTCACGTTCCTGGGTTCCAAGATCACTGCAGACGGTGACTGCAGCAACGAAATTAAAAGACGCCTGCTCCTTGGGAGGAAAGCGATGGCAAACCTAGTCAGCATAATAAAAAGTAGAGACATCACCCTGCCAACAAAAGTCCGTATGGTCGGTATTCCCAGTAGTAATGTATGGCTGCAACAGTTGGACCATAAGGAAGGCCGAACGCCGAAGAATAGATGCTTTGGAATTATGGTGCTGGAGAAGATTCTTGAGAGTCCCTTGGACTGCAAGGAGATCAAATCACTCAATCCTAAAAGAAATCAACCCTGACTGTTCCTTGGAAGGCCAAATACTGAAGCTGAAACTTAAATACTTTGGCCACTAAATGAGAAGGGAGCATTCACTGGAGAAGACCCTGATGGTGGGAAAGACTGAAGGTAAAAGAAGACAGGGACGGCAAAGGATGAGATGGTTAGACAGTGTTATCGATGCAACGAACATGAAGTTGAGCAAACTCCAGAGCACGATGGAAGACAGGAGGGCCTGGGGTGATATGGTTCATGGGGTCACAAAGAATTGGACTCAACTGTGTGACTGAACAACAACAACAATTTTATAATTGAAATATGGACCTTCTGGCACTTTAAATCTGATTTGGAACAAGGACTGATCTTTCATCGGCTACAGCTTTGACTTTGTAAACGGCTGAGTTCTGTAACTGACTATCATTTATTGTTGCTTTACCTTAAATGTTTTATATTTGTATTTTCACTGTTTTGCTATGAAACAGTGTATTTTCACTGTTTGTGTGAAGCAGCATAGTTATTTTATCACGCCTTATGTTGATTTCTGTATTTAGCTTTTTCCGTGATACTCTTTTGGTTGCTCTGTCTGGAGGTTGGCAGCCCTGCCCCGTGTTATTTAACTATCTGGCCTAACCATCCATAAACCTGAGAGTGAACTGATCTTACCTACTGAGTTTTGGCAGAGTAATAACACAGCAACAGTGCACAACCTGATTAAAGGGTGGATACGGGTTTATTTAGGAACTAACATACTTGATAGAAAAGAGGAGAGACAGAGATAGATTCTGACTACATCTTTAGCTTAGAGAGAGGGTAAGATTGAAGTGTGGAACTTCTGAGAAGAAGGAGGAAGTTGCCCTAAAATTAGCAATCTGGAGACAGGCAAGGTTGGAGGAGGAGGAGGAGAGGAAGAGGAAGAGGAAGAGGAAGAGGAAGAGGAAGAAGAAGAAGAAGAAGAAGAAGAAGAAGAAGAAGAAGAAGAAGAAGAGGTTTCATACCCCACCCTTCACTACCCAAAGGAGTCTTGGAGTGGCTTACAATCACCTTCCCTTCCTCTCCTCACAACAGACACCCTGTGAGGTGGGTGGGCCTGAGAGAGCTCTGAGAGAGCTGTTACTGACCCAAGGTCACTCCGCAGGCTTCATGTGGAGGAGTGGGGAATCAAACCCGATTCTCTAGATTAGGGTCCACTGCTCTTAACCACTACACCAAAGTGAAAGTGCTGTCCTCACTATCCTATCTAATTGTGTTCTTGCTGCCCCCTTCAGGGTCTCTTTCTCTCCTTCTTTGTACACCAGACATTGTCTTTTCCAACACTGTGCAAATGCAAGGACATCCAGAAGGCAGAAAGAAATGAAAGCTGACCTGAACCTCCATATGCAGAGGCAGTCAACCTCTGAAACCCAGGGCCAGGAGGCAGTATCAGGGGAAGGCCTCACCCTCTATGCTCTGTTTGTTGGCCCTCCATAATAACTGGTTAGCCACTGTGTGAGACAGGATTCTGGACTAGATGAACCACTGGTCTGATCCATCAGGGCTCTTCCTGCAGTCTTACACTACTGCACGGAAGAGAGGAAGAGATTGGATTTATATCCCACTCTTCACTACCCAAAGGAGTCTCAGAGCAGCTTACAATCTCCTTTCCCTTTCCCTCCCCACAACAGACACCCTGTGAGGTGCATGGGGCTGAGAGAGCTCTGAGCGAACTGCTCTTGACAGAACAGCTCTGAAATAACTTGTATTGGCCTGGATCCATAAAATGCTACAAAAAGTGTTAAACTGTATCATACCTTTTACCCCTGAATTATTTTTATTGAATGTAAGACCAGAGAACTGTAAAAAAATGAGATTTTTATCTTATTATACATGTATTAAATACTGCGAGAATATACGCTAAGTATTGGAGAAAAGATGAAATACTTTTAAAAGAAGAAATTATAACTAAAACTCTTGAAACTACGGAGATGAACATATTGCCTTTATTCTTGAGAGGACAAGAAGAAGAAAAATTCCAGAATACATGGTCAAGATGTTATATATGGCTGGAAGAATACAGCAAATGTATTCTTGAGAGGACAAAAAGAAGAAAAATTCCAGAATACATGGTCAAGATGTTATATATGGCTGGAAGAATACAGCAAATGAACTATACAAATTTTAATGGAATTGGAGAAATCATAGAATTTATTTATATTTACATGCATCTCTGATAGACAAATTATGTTGACCTTACATGTAATCAATATATAAATGGATAGTGTAAGAAGTAACATAATAGATAGTACAAGGATGCAAACAATCGCCCCCCAATTTGTATGTTTTGTGTGTTTGTTTGTTCTTTGTATGTTTTGTTTGAGTTATAAAAATAAACTAAAATTTATACAGAAAAAAATGAAATAACTTGTAACTGACCCAAGGTCACACTAGCAGCTGCATGTGGAGGAGTGTGGGATCAAACCCGGTTCTCCCAGATTAAAGTCCATACTCCTAACCTAATCACTACACCCAACTGGCTCTTTCTGTGAAGCTGTTTGAGACACTGTTCGCATCAGATGGCAATAAGGCACAGAGACTGGAAACTTGGTCTCAACTGAGCCCAGCCATCAAGGCTGGTATGGTCGCCTGCCGATTGTGTTTGCCATGAAGTTCACAGCATCCCTACTTCAAGCTGAGCTCATGAGCAACTAGGCAACCAGTACAGTAGCGAACACTTTTGTAACTATAGCATTCTGATCCAACATCCAAGAAAAGGGAAGTCTATTTTTAAAAAATGAGATCGTTCAAATCTGGTTCTGTATAGGGGATGGGGGGAAATTATTCCACCATGCATCCCACAAACATATCCCAGCCATGTTCTTCTAACATTCATTTCTGACTATTTTCTCCAGCTATAATTTGTCGGCTATAATAATAGGGTAGAAAGGGGGAACAATTGAACAGAGTTTGCTTCAGAAGCTCAGACAGACAGGGGAACTCCCCCCCTCCCCTTCTTTAATAAAAAGGGTTTTTTTCTCAGCGGGGCAATATAATCTTCAGAGCACTTCCAAATTCCTGAGACAGGAGCATCCTATGATGAGAGTGTCTGTTTGGTAGTTACCTACACGCTGCCATATTAGCCTCCCTTAGAGAAAAATGCAAACGTGCGCCACATTTCTAAATATCACCATTAATTAGCTAACATGCCCTCCCCACTGTGCATAACTGAAGGCTTCCAATCGTTCCCTTGTATGGATGGGAAAGGGAGAAAGCTGTGCCAAAGCTTTCCTCTGTGCAACCTGCTCTCCCTTCCAGAATCTGTGCGCGGTGGCAGATGTTAATTCTCTGCGTGACAGGAACAAAAAAAACACAAAACACCCCAAATTCAGAAAAGAGACATGAAGCGTCATTCCCTGAGAAGCCCCTTTGGAGGCCATGGGGGTCATGCAGGACTCCAGTGGTAGGCAGTTGTGTAGAGTAGGTAGAGCAGCTGATGCCCAAAGTCTACATCAGAGTGTTTTATTTGTGTTCAGTTCAATTCAGTTCATTGAGAGCCAGTTTGGCGTAGTTAGGAACACGGTCTCTAATCTGGGAGAACCAGTTTGATTCCCTACTCCTCTACATGCAGCTGTTGGTGTGACCTTGGGTCAGTCACAAGTTCTTTCAGAGCTGTTCTCTCAGGAGCAGTTTTCGAAAGAGGTCTCTCAGCCCCGCCAACTTCACAGGGTGTCTGTTGTGCAGAGGGGAATGGAAAGGAGATTGTAAGCTGCTCTGAGACTCCAAGTGAAGGGCGGGGTATAAATCCAACTCTTCTTCTTCTTCTTCTCCTCATAGAATCATAGAATATTAGAGTCGGAAGGGACCTTGCAGGTCATCTAGTCCAACCCTCTGCACTCTGCAGGTGCATAGCTGAAAGATAGCCCTATATACCTACAACATACCCGAAAGATGTTCGTCCAGCCTCCGCTTGAAAACGTCCAGCGAAGGAGCATCCACCACCTCCCGAGGCAGACTGTTCCACTGCTCAACCACTCTAACAGGAAGTAGGAACGTTTATGCATATGTGGTGGAACTGTAGTAATATACAAAAAAATTGGAAAATGGTCCAGCAAATGATATGTGAAATAATGAATGTGAATTTAAATTTGGTACCGGAAATATATCTGTTAAATATTATCACGGATAACTTTGATCAAAATGATAAATATCTATTAACGTATATCTTAACATCATCAAGAATTATGGTAGCAAAATGTTGGAAAACGGATAAATTACCTTCTAGAATAGAAATAGCAAAAAAAATGCTGGATGTAGCTGAACTAGATAAACTAACAGTGCTATTACGTGGAAAAGAAGAAGTAATATTTCAAAACAAATGGTTAAGAATGTATAAATGGTGGGGAAAATCCACTATGTATAAGACCTCCAAAAAGTGATTGTAAAAGTTTAAAATGCTTGTGGCTGTATAGTATAAAACTTAATAAACAGAATATTAAAAAAAGAAAGAAACAGGATGCTGGACTAGAAGGACCACTGGTCTGATCCTGCAGGGCGCTTCTTATGTTCTTAATCCATGTGGGTCGCCTGGCCCATTGCTCCCATGCGTAACTTTCCCAGGGTCTGTTACGGGGAAAGGGAAAGCTGAACGGGTTCCTGATCGGTGCATCCACAGATTGCAGCCTCTGAGTCAGCACATCCGTGTGTCAGGCAATTCCCACCAAATTAGACTTGCTAACCTTGTGTGTTCAAAAGCAGCCAGAAAGATGCCTCTGAGTAGCTGGTATAGAAATGTATATATATATCCTCTGTTATTGGACCCCAGCTGTTAGCAGGCAGAGGCATACTGCCTTGGAACGTGAAGGCTCCATTTAGAACTTAGTAGCGAATCCTACTTGCCCAGTGAGAAATGGCTGCCTGGGGTGAAAACAGCTGTAAGCCCCAGGAGAGAAAAAAGACAGGCACAGTACCGATGGCTGTCTTTTTAAAAATTTCTTCCCGGGACTCAAAGCAGCTAATGCGGGTGGCAGTGTTTTCGATCGGGGAAATAGCATGGTACCAGAGAATTAAATACATTCTTCTATCTAGCTGTCATGTTTTTACCCTACCCTTCCTCCAAAGAATTTGGGGTGGCAGGCAAGGTCCTTTGATTTTATCCTCACAACAAACCTGCGAGGTAGGCTGGGCTGAGGGGGGGGAGACTGGCCAAAGGTCACCCTTTGAACTTCAAGGCTGAATGAAGATTTGAACCCAGTGCCAGTCTGACACACACCTGCCACAACTGCTTTCTGCAGATCAGATTATGCATCGGGAGAACATGGCTCGACGGTGTAGTTTGGCCTCTGCATCACTGGTCTCACATTCAGCCTTAGCCAACTCTTTGTAAGCCAGATTCTGCTGTGTGTGTGTGGGGGGAGAACACCCCCACAACTGAGCCCAAACGCTTCTTTATGTCGTAGACGTCCCACGCTGTCCCGTGACACTTGAGAAGCAGCCGGCAATCAGCCGGTAAAACATTAACTCGTCCCGAAACCACAACAGGTATTCAAAACTCCATTTTAACCTCATTAAAAACCGAGACTCCTTTCCAGCAGGGACGAGGCTGTATTTTTAATTGCTCCCAGGGATGTTCGCAGAGCTTTACGAGAGCGCTTCTGCCACAGTTACTTCCAAATTCACAGCGTGCCTTGGCCTCAGACTCGGCATGTTGCGAAGTAAGATTACTTAGCCGAAGTCTCGCCATTTATAGCCAGAGGAAAGTTCTTTATTAGCTTCAACATTGAGACATGCTCTTTCATCTTGCATAGTCTTCGTGGTCAGGTTCACACACATAGATAGATAGATAGATAGATAGATAGATAGATAGATAGATAGATAGATAGATAGATAGATAGATAGATAGATAGATAGATAGAGAGACAGAGAGAGAGACAGAGAGACAGAGAGACAGAGAGACAGAGAGACAGAGATGATAGATGATAGATAGATAGATAGATAGATAGATAGATAGATAGATAGATAGATAGATAGATATACAGACGGAGAAGAAGAAGGAGAGAGAGAATTGGATTCATACCCTGCCCTTCCCTTGGAGTCTCAGAGCAGCTTACAATCTCCTAAGCACATAAGAACATAAGAGAAGCCAATGTTGGATCAGGCCAATGGCCCATCTAGTCCAACACTGTCACACAGTGGCCAAACATACCAAGTGCCATCAGGAGGTCCATCAGGAGGTCCACTCCTTCCCTTCCTCTCCCGACAACAGATACCCTGTGAGGTAGGTAAGGTTGAGAGAGTTCTGCAAGAATTTCTCTTGAGAGAACAGCCCTGAGTGAACTGTGACTGACCCAAGATCACCCAGCTGGCTTCATGTGGAGGAGTGGGGAATCAAACCCAATTCTCCAAATTAGAGTCCACTGCTCTTAACCACGACACCAAACTGAACATAAGAGAAGCCATGTTGAATCAGGCCAATGGCCCATCCAGTCCAACACTCTGTGTCACACAGTGGCCAAGACCCAGGTGCCATCAGGAGGTCCACCAGTGGGGCTAGAACTCCAGAAGCCCTCCCACTGTTGCCCCCCAAGCACCAAGAATACAGAGCATCACTGCCCCAAGAGACAGATACATTGAATGGTATATAGAAGATTGATTATGATGATGATGATAGATGATATATAGATGATGATGAAGAAGACAGACAGACAAATAGATGGATAGATCTATATATGTATGGTAGAAGATATACCAAGATATAGGTATATAGATATACCAAGAGATGCATGGATGGAGATGATAGATAGATAGATAGATAGATAGATAGATAGATAGATAGATAGATAGATAGATAGATGATAGATAGATAGATAGATAGATAGATAGATAGATAGATAGATAGATAGATAGATAGATAGATAGATAGACAGATAGACAGAT
>NW_015165349.1:20501-27167 GCF_001447785.1 Gekko japonicus
TAGATAGATAGATAGATAGATAGATAGATAGATAGATAGATAGATAGATAGATAGATAGATAGATAGATAGATAGATAGATAGATATGCAAGGACTATATCCCAGTGGCCCCATGCCTGAATCTGTGTTACGGTGGCTGGTCAGTCTTTAAATACACACAGCACTCCACCATATGCACAGTCTTGTTGTTATTCTTGGTGCCTCTTGAACACTGCATTGGTCAAACTTCCCACCTTCCTCATTCACTATTGACATACCAATCCAGTTTATTAACAGACATATTTATATGTGCTCTATCACGGACAATTGTGAATTTGTTGGCCTTCCCTTATGGTATGGTAGAGTCATTTTAACATCATCCCTTAAGGTTCAATCCTTTGCTTTAGTTTCACTTTTCACTTTAGGGTTGCCAGTTCCCCCCCCTAGCTACTGGTGGCAGCACGGAGAGGGAGTAGGGTTGCCTTTTCCAGGTTGGGAAACTACTGGATATTTGGAGGTGGAGCCTGGGGAGGGCAGGGACCTGAGTGGGGCACAGTACCATTGAGTCCACCCTCCAAAGCATCCATTTTCTCTAGAGGAACTGCTCTCTGTAGTCTGGAGATGTGATTCTGAAGGATCCCCAGGTCCCACCTGGAGTCTGGCACCCTTACTTATGTTGTTGGTTGCTGGCTATGGCTGGTTATGGCCTTGCAAGGTCCAGAACAGATCTAATGAAATTCTGTTCTGTTCTGGTACCAGGTGCTGTTGTGGAGTTTTTACAGGCCCTACATATGAAATTGCCTTCTAGGGCATTGCACCACTAGTCTGATAAGGTCAATATTGTCAGCCCTTGACTGGTGACAGCCCTTTAGTGTCACAGGTCAATATGGCCACCATCAGGACAGGAGATACCCCACCCCAAGCTCCTGTTGCCCAAGAGGTGCTGGGGATGAAATAAAACCCACTGATGTTACAAGCATGATGATGACAGTCCTGTGGAAAACCTGGGAGCAATGGTGCTATCTCTAAGAATGGCTGGAAACTCTGTGGCCTCCTCTTTTTAACTGGAGATGCCAGGGATAGAACCTAAAGCCTCCTTTTCACCTTCTCTTCCAGGGAGGGGCCCTGGCTCAGATGAAGAGCATCCGCTTGGCGTGCAGAAGGTCTCGGGCTCAATCCCCAGCACCTCCAGTTGCAGGAGCTGGCGATAGGTGATGCGAAAGACCTCTGCCTGAGACCGTGGAGAGCTGCTGCCGGCCTGAGTAGACAACACTGACCTTGATGGTCCACAGGTCTGATTCAGTGTAAGGCAGGTTCGTGTATCCATGTGTTCCAAAGCAGACGCTCTTAACACTGAGCCACTGAGTCATTTAGGAGCTGCAATGGCTAACCGTTTGAGAATTTGTGCATTCTTTGGGTAATCCGTGGCTCCTGTGTGCACGGGACAGTTTCTGCAGTACGCCCTTACCACTCTGAAGCGCTGCATGAAAGTCTGTTTTAATGCTGCAGAGTCTGCAGCACTATTACTGCAGGTGGGTCTTTCCCATGGCGTTTCCTTTGCTTATCGCAAGTCCCCATGCATGTTCAGGGAAGACTGCACATAAATTAATCCCCCCCCCAGAAGAGATATACTCCATTACATATGTTTGTGCAGCATTCTTCACAATAAAATGTAAAATCCTTTTTTAAAAAAAATTCACGCAGTGAGAACTAACGTTGGAACGCAATATAAGTAGTGTAATAATGCAATTGCCTCGGACTATTAAAAAAAATGGAAAGAAATGGAAATAATAAGCGAATGAACCAGAAACTGTTCCGCGGTAACGTGGGGTTGTAGGGTGGGACATACAAATGTGGAGGGGAGGGGAGAATCATAGAATCATAGAGTTGGGACCTCCAGGGTCATTTGGTCCAACCCCCTGCACGATGCAGTAAATTCAAAAATACCTCCTCTTCCACACCCACCGTGACCGCTGTCCACCTTCTGGGTGGACCTAGGGTTGAAAAACACCAGATGAGAAATATTTCCCCATTAGGTTGACATGGGTTCAATGCTCGGAAACGGGATTTGGATGCTGCACAGCAAGAGAGAGGGAAGTGCATTTTTATGCCTGGGAGAGCAAAATCTTCTACAGAAACCAGGGAAAGCCATGGATGAATAGAAGTGCACGAATGGGGGAACTTGACAGTGCGGAATCAGTCTGGGTCTTTCTTGTCTCGTTGCCTTTGTAAGCTACTTTGTACACCCCTGGAGGGTTAGGTAGTGAAGCAGCTAAGAGCTTGAGTTGTGCAACATAAAGTCCCTGGTTCATACCTCACCTCTCTTCTGAACGTCTTAGGGGGGCCTTAGGCAAACGGCCTTTATTTTAGCATGTGCACACACACGCCTAATTGAAGATGTTCGACAGTTTAACTTACCTTGTTCACCTGTGAGTATAAGACAAGAAAGCACCATGCCTGTTTGGTTGGGCACTGAATGACTGGAATGCCACTGAACAGGCTTGCCCTTAGGGTTACCAGATCCCTCCTGGCCGCTGGCAGGAGATGGGGAGCTTACCAGGATCAGGAGTGAGGCCCAGTCTGTGTTGCTGGCAATGTGATGATATAACTTTGGGGCCAAAACTCTGTGGTGGTAAAAATGGTTTCTACCATAGAGTTTTTGCCCAGAGCGTCACTGCAATGTCGCCAGCGTGGTGATGTCACTTCCAGTGCATATTGGAAATGACGTCACCATGTTGCTGGTGATGGAGCCTGGGCTTTGCACCCTCTCCTGGTAAGTCCCTCCCATGGGCAAGCTGATTGGCGGTGAGGGTGGGGCCTGGTGGCCGGGAATGCCCTGGCTCTGCTGGGGGGCTGGCAACCCTATTTGCACTGGACTCCCTCCCCAACAAACTGCATATGCACCAAAATGCTCCCCATCCAAATAGATCGGCAGCCATTACGTTGCTATGAACTCTTTTGATGAACTCCAAATGGTGGTGGTAGTTGTTTTTTTTAAAGCATTTATTTATGACAGATGTATATGACTCGTGACAGATTGAACTGTCTATTTAAACAAATCACTTGTCAAGTGGAGCAATGTTGCAGCAAAGAAAGGGGGGAGTAGAACTCCTTCATAGTGTGTGAGAACTCACAGCACAGTTATGGCTGTGTGAGAGAACTTACAGCACAGAAAGCTGATTGCGCCATAGTGTATTGTTAGGAAGGAGTATGGTAAAACAATGTACCAGACTAACAGTCTATTGAAATGCTGGCTTCCTGTTCACAGCTGGGAAACCTGGTAGGAGATGAGCCCATAGGTGTTTGAGCATCCCTGGCTGTAACCATCGATGGTGATTGTGTGTGCGTGTAAACTGCCGTCAAGTTGCAGCCGACTTATGACAACCCCTGCAGGCTCTCCACTATGGAAATGCTGGCTCCCTGCTCACAGCTGGGAAACCTGGTAGGAGATGAGCCCATAGGTGTTTGAGCATCCCTGGCTGTAACCATCGATGGTGATTGTGTGTGCGTGTAAACTGCCGTCAAGTTGCAGCCGACTTATGACAACCCCTGGACCATCCCGGTCAGAGCAATTGCAACTACGAAGATACAAAGAGTCCCCTAAAATATACCCTCAGCTGAGGAACCCACAGTGCAGTCCTTCTAAGCCCATCGATGTACATGGACTCAAAATTAGACGACTCTGTCTAGGATTACACTGCTACACCCTTTAATAGAGGCAGGTTCGGCTTTGTCACTGTCAGCTGCTGATCTCTACTTATTAAGACATTATTATCAGACCCAAAACTGCATTAATGTAATGCCTTTTTTATTGGGACCAACCAAAAAGCTACAACACGTATTCTGGGATGTTTTCCCCTCAGGGATCAACATGACTACCGACAATTGTTTATTATTTTCAGAGTATCCCCAAATTAAAGGATGAACTGGGGACTGGGAGAACTCATTCTCGGAATCCAAAACCCTGGCCAATTTATTTCCTGATCTCATATCACAAATACTGCTGGAAAGCAGTAAAAGGAGGGTGGGATTCTGGGAGCTGGCAGTCAAACTAGTCTACCACAAACTTCTATTAATATACCTGTCCTTAAATACACACTGTATTGGCTCTCTCTCTCTCTCTCTCTGTCTTTTCTTTTCTCAAAAATAGTTATATCATTCTGTTCTGACCATAAAAGATTGTGGACTACCCAGCAAACTGACACTCTCTAGCAGACGCAATTCATTTTGTTGTAGCTGTTTGCTTGTCAGAATTATTTATGGCCATAACTCATACCCAACAACTTATACAACTGCTGTTTCGTACAGGAACATTTCAGGAGTGAATGATCAATCCTCCCATTTTAGATGGATTGGGCATTGGTAGAAGATCACAGGAAGTCTGGTTCCATGTGTAAGTTTGGCTTTCTCTGTGGCTTTTTTTTGGGGGGGGGAGGCAGTGGAGTTCGAGCTCTCATGTTTGGCAACACTGCATATCTACAGAGGGATCACCCACGTATAGTGTGTTTCAAGCATGACATATTTAGTGGCCAGTTAGAAAGGGTTGTCAGCAAGCATTGAGAAAGTAAAGCATACGCCTACAGATGTGAACCAGACCTGTGGTGAAACTAGATGTGACACTGAAAACCCATTGCCGGGCCAGTCAGGAGTGGGGGAAGAGAATTTCTAAAAAAATTATGACACCTGTGGCATCACTTCACTTCCAATTAAAAAGGGGGGGTAGCTCTATGAATTGCTGGAAATTCTATGGTTTTACCATAGAGTTTCCAGCAGTTTCTAGAGCTACTCTTTGTCACTTTCAGAGTAGTGCTACGAATCACAGCTCTATGGTTTTGTCATAAAATGTCTGGCAATTCCTAGAGCTACCTATGTCACTTCTTTTTTTTTATCAGAAGAGACTGCCATGATCCGTGTCCGAGATCAGAAACGTTTAAGGCCAATTGGGTTTGCCCATTGAAGCCTTTTACTAATGCGTCTCTGAATGCTACTACGTTATAGTCAGGTGGGTCGTTGTCGCTATCGACAGTATCGGAAAGGAGACCTAGAAGTTGCTTCCTTGCCATGTATGTCTCTGGGTCTTCGTTTGGTCCCTACTTATCTAAAACGAGTACTCTGTGGTGGCTCAAGTGGTTAAGACGCTGAACTGCAGGCTGTGGAAGGTCGGTAGTTCAGCAGTTCGAGACCCGGGTGCCGCATGACGGAGTGAGCTCCCGTCTCTAGTTCCAGCTCCTGCCAACCTAACCGTTTGAAAGCAAGAAATTGCAAGTAGATAAATAGGTACCACTTCGGTGGGAAGGTAACAGTGTTCTGTGCGCCTTGGTGTTTAGTCATGCCGGCCACATGACCACGGAAACGTCTTCGGACAGTGCTGGCTCTTCGGCTTTGAAACTGAGATGAGCACCGCAACCCTAGAGTCGGACTTGACTGGCTTTTGGGCAAGGGAACCTTTACCTTTACCTCTCTAAAAAGAATAGGGTGGTCAAGCTAGTGTTTGAGTGCAGGTAGGTCAGGACCTCATCTCATGTTTGGCAACACTGCATATCTACAGAGGGATCACCCACATAGTGTGTTTCAAGCATGACACATTTAGTGGCCAGTTAGAAAGGGTTGTCAGCAAGCATTGAGAAAGTAAAGCATACGCCTACAGATGTGAACCAGACCTGTGGTGAAACTAGATGTGACACAGAAAACCCATTGCCGGGCCAGTCAGAAGGAGGGGGGGGGAAGAGAATTTCTTAAAAAATTACAACACCTGTGGCATCACTTCACTTCCAATAAAAAGGGGGGGTAGCTCTATGAATTGCTGGAAATTCTATCGTTTTACCATAGAGTTTCCAGCAGTTCTTAGAGCCACTCTTTGTCACTTTCAGGGTAGTGCTACGAATCACTGTCAGCTCTATGGTTTTGTCATAAAATTTCTGGCAGTTCCTAGAGCTACCTATGTCACTTATTTTATTTTTTTTCATCAGAAGAGACTGCCATGATCCATGTTCGGGATCAGAAATGTTTAAAGCCAATTGGGTTTGCCCATTGAAGCCTTTTACTAATGCATCTCTGAATGCTACTATGTTATAGTCAGGTGGGTCGTTGTTGCTATCGACAGTATCGGAAAGGAGACCTAGAAGTTGCTTCCTTGCCATGTATGTCTCTGGGTCTTCGTTTGGTCCCTGCTTCTCTAAAAAGAATAGGGTGGTCAAGCTCGTGTTTGAGTGCAGGTAGGTCAGGACCTCTCTCATCCACTGAATCTTAGTTGCGGCACCCAAATTTCCAGTGGAGATGGCCGCATTAATGACTGCTAGGCTCTGTCCTGTGGCACATCTGCGGGCTAACAGTGTAAGATCTTCCCCATTTAGACCAGAGTAGGCAGTGGCTGCAGTTGTCATCCATTGGACTGCATTTTCTTGGTTAAGGGTGCCTACTTCCTCGGCTACTGCCCTAACTTTGTCTGGTTGCCAAAGGCGAGTCTCTGTGACTGTCTGGGTTGTCGACCTATTTCCAGTCATAGTAGTCTTAGTCTTAGTGTTGACAGGGTTCACGGGGATAGGGCCCTTCGGATCGGCAGAGTCCAAAAGCTCTTCCTCCTCTGACTCACTGTCGGACAGATCAATTAGATCTTCCGGGTGAACGGCAGAGATTAATGCTCATTGGAGTCCTAATTGTCCCTTAAGGGATTCAATTTCCTTGTGG
>NW_015165349.1:28078-31901 GCF_001447785.1 Gekko japonicus
CATCACCGAGGCTTGGTTCCCAAGTCTTCTAAGACTCGGGGAAAACTGACTTGTGGTCGCCCTATGACTCGAGAGTTGGTTCTGTGGCTTCATTACTTTCTGCTCTGGGGCGGTTCAAGCTGTGCTTGTTGACCTCGGTCCCCAGAGAAAAGGTTTCAGGAACAAGATTCCTCGATCCAGCATTCCAGGGTCAACCTACGAACCCTATCTATGGTTTAGAAATGGGGGGGACTCTCCCTCTCTCTCTCTCCTGAATCATGGCACATCCTAAGCCTGAGTTTAGGTACAAGAGATCTCTGTCCGCTTGTCCAGGGCGCATCTGGAACCTGAGTTCAGGGCAGGGGTCTCTCCCTCCCAAGGCATGTCTTGAACCCGAGTTTAGGGCAGGGGTCTCTCCCTCCCAAGGCGCGCTTTGAACCTGCGTTTAGGCATAAGGGAGATCTGTCCACTTGCCCAGGGCATGTCTGGAACCCAAGTTTAGGGCAGGGGTCTCTGCCTCCCACCCAAGGCACGTCTGGAAACTAGGTACAGGTTTTGAGAGTGCGAGGGGGGGCCAGTGCCACACTGCTCTTGACTGGATAACCGCTAACCAGCTGATGAGGTTTGGGGCTTCATACTCTTAGTCGAGATTACCTCTAACTCGCATTGGAGGTTTTCAGACAATGTGTCTGACGTGGGTACCTTTAGGTTTGGGGCTTCACACCCTCAGTCGAGATTACCTCTAACTCACATTGGAGGTTTCCAGACAATGTGCCTGATGTGGGTACCTCTACCACGGCATCACTTTGTTTGCAAAGCCGACCAAAGAGCGATGCTGCACTCAAAAGAAAAGTTTGGGTGTGTGTGCGTATGTAGTGCTTGGTGCAACTTTGGGCTAACGTATCATCCTACACTATTTGTCTCGGCTCCCACCCACGACAGACCGAGAGCACGGGGCGGAGTTGCTCCGAGGATTTCAAGACAGAAAGAGACAAAGGAACCCAACCATGACAGGGTGCTTGGCTAGAGCCAGGCACACAGACAGCAACCTTTCACACAGCCTTCACTGGTCCCCGGAGGGAACGATTCCTCTACGTCTGCACGCCCAAGAGACAGTGCGTCGACTCGCTGACCATCACACATGCAGGGCAATCCCAGTGGTGCCTCCAATTCCTGTTAGCTGAATTGCTTTATTTACAGCAATTGGCAATTTATAAATGGGTTCTTGCCAACTTATACCAAGGTCCTGTTCCCACCAAGGGTTACCAGTATAGGACTTGAGGCTGCTGTAGTTAAAATAGATGTCTTTTACTTGAAAATATATCTCATACAAGCAATACTGATGCACTCACACATTCAATCAAGTTTATAAGATTGACAGTAAGAAATAAGCACTTTTGCATTAGCAGGTAGGGGTGATGGTGGGCGATACTTATCTGTCCTGCAGTTTGGTTGTTCCAATGAAGAATGGAGGGGAAGAAATGGAAAACAAAGGACATTCACACACAACCAGAACCAGCTAGAACATGTAGGCAGTAGAGGCAAGGGTTGGGGATAGCAAGTAGGACTTAAGAGGGGTTAAAAGCAGACAGGGGGTGTTGTGGGGGAGATGCTAGTTGATCAAGTAGGAGGGGTCAGGTGACTGGTTCTCTCCTTTTCTAGTGGGTTCAAGAGATGGGCGGTAACTGTGCCAACCTCTTGACCCACCTACCTGTTAGTCCGTCCCAAAAACAATCCCATTGGTTGCATGTGGGAAGAGGAGGTTACCTGAAAGGGGTGGCCAATATTGTAACCTAAAACCTTACTCGGAGTATAGCATCTGGACAGATGTGAAAACCTCGGTGTCAGGATGCTCCATTGTAGTGCTGATGAAGCTGGCCATTCTATTGATAACCAAATGTCCATATGGCAGGAAATACCAATGCAGGAACAAAGCAGGCGATGGGTAGTACGTGACTACAAACAGTTCTGCAATGGGGGCTGTCTCTTCTCAGAGTTGTTGTTTTCTCATTGCTCACAATAATGGAGGTGTGTGCTTCTTCACCAGGCTGGGTAGCTGTGTAGCTGAAACCTTGTTTACATGTAAGGCATGTGCAGGCACCTTCTACGTGTGGCATCACAACAGGTGACTTAAAGTGTAAAGTTCTCTGAGCCTATGTGCGTGTGTGCACAGTCCATAGTGTGTAGCCATAAAATAGTCCATAAAGCAAAATATCAAACTCATTCTCTAACACCACAGCCAGCATCACAGCCCTCCCAACCCTAGCAGGCAGTCACACATTCTCAGAAAAATGAAGAGGGGAGAACTATGGAAATGGTGGATAAAAATCAAGCAGTAGATATGTAATTTAGCTGACAAAATAGCCATCAGCAGGATTTAAAAAAAAAAAAGTACAACCAGACATAAAATAGGCAGATCCAGGAAGAAATTGCTGTTGTTATTAAATGTATATGCCACCTCTTGCCGCCAAGCGGTCTCAAGGCGGCTAACAACAGCTAAAGTATTAACAGATATCAATTAAAGACATAATACAAATAAAACTAGAAGGCAGCCCACATAAACGGACCTGACTAATGAAAAGCTGAGCAAAAGAGCCCTGCTTTGCAGGCCCTGCAGAACCTAGATAAGTCCCACAGGGCCTGTGTACCATCTGACAGCTTTTTCCACCAGGTCAGAGCCACCACAAAGAAGGCCCTCGTCCTGGTGAATGCCAGGCGAACAACCCAGGAGCCAGGCACCACAAGCAGGTTGTGGGTTGAAGAATGCAATTTTTTTTGGGGGGGACATGTTAGAAGAGGCGATCCACCAAGTATGAAGGTCCCAGACCATTTAGGGCTTTAAATGTAATCACCAGCACCTTGAAATTGATTCGGAACTCAATCGGCAGCCAGTGTGGCTGTTTCAGCACAGGATAGATATGATCTCTCCAGGGAGAACCTGTCAACAACCTTGCCACTGCATTCTGGACTGCCTGTAATTTCTGGAGCACATTCAGGGGCAGCCCAACATAGAGTGCATTACAGTAGTCTAGGCGGAAGGTGACGGTGGCATGAATCACTGTGGCTAGGTCAGAATGGGAAAGATGTGGAGTCAGTTGGCAGGCTTGGTGCAAGTAGAAAAACACCATCCTTGCCATTGCTGACACCTGCTTGTCCAGGGACAAGGAGGAGTCAAGCCAGACCCCCAAGCTCTTAACAGAATCCACTAATGAAAGCTGGACCCCGTCAAGAATTGAGAGCTCAAGGACCCCTGATGGTCCAGACCTCCCAGCCAGATGATCTCTGTCTTAGATGGATTTAACGTCAACCAGCTCTGCTTCAACCAACGAACCACGGCCTCAAGGCAACAGGCCTGATCTGCCAGGGCAGAGTCTGGCTGCTTATCCAAAGTAAGATCCATTATCCTCCATCCCAACCCCCCCCCAAAAAAAAAACCCCGCTTTTGTGCAATTCAAAAATTGAAGTCTTTGGGATTAGTGCTTTCAAATTCCCCCTTCTGTTTTTTCCCCCCCTCTCTCTATAAGTTTAATAAATAACATGGAATGTGATGCACCCTGGCATAAGAAAATCTCAGCTTCCAGTATAGGCTTATGGGGTTTGAACTTGCTGAGACTGAGCAGGGAAAAAAACATCCTGGGGTCCTGGTGGACAGCTCAAGCAAGTGTGCTGAAAAAGGCAAATTCTATGTCCGCCTAGCCACGACTGAGGCCAGGGCTTTCTCTGTCCTGGCCCCAGCCTGGTGGAACAAGCTCCCTATTGAGATCAGGGCCCTGCAGGATCTTATTCAATTCCACAGGGCCTGCAAGACGGAGCTCTTCCACCAGGCCTTTGGCTGAGGCAGCGG
>NW_015165349.1:32591-50858 GCF_001447785.1 Gekko japonicus
TGTGCAGTTCTGGTCACCGTATCTCCAAAAGGACATGGCAGAGCTGGACAAAGTACAGAGGAGGGCAACCGAGATGATTCGGGGGCTGGCACACCTTCCCTATGAGGAAAGGCTGAAGAGTCAAGGACCTTTCATTTTAGAAAAGAGACAACCAAGGGGGCGGGGAACATGACAAAGGTTTATAGAATTACACATGGGGTGGAGAGAGCTGATGAAGAGATTTTTTTCTCATTCTCCCAAAATAGTAGAACTGAAAGGCATCCACTGAAGCTGATGGACAGGAGGTTCAGGATGGACAAAAGGAAATACTACTTTCCACAGAGAGTGATAAAGATGTGGAATTTGTTGCCAGAGGATGTAGGGATGGCCACAGGAATAAACAGCTTTAAAAGGGGATTCGATAGATTCATGGAGAAGTCTATCAATGGCTACTAGCCATGGTGACTGAGGGGAACCTCCACATACAGAGGCACTAAACCTCTGAATCCCAGGGGAAGGCCTCAGGAGAAGACAGTTGCTGGCTGTCCAGAGGAACCAGTTGGCCACTGTGTGAGACAGGATGCTGGACATGATGAACCATTGATCTGATCCAGCAGAGTTCTTCTTATGTTCTTATGAAGGTCTCAGCCTCAATGCCCTGTTGTTGGCCCTCCAGAGGAACTGGTTGGCTACTGTGTGAGACAGGATGCTGGACTAGATGGATCATTGGTCTGATCCAGCAGGGCTCTTCTTATGTTCTTATGAAGGCCTCGGCCTTCATGCCCTGTTGTTGGACCTCCCGAGGAACTGGTTGGCCACTGTGTAAGACAGGATGCTGGACTAGATGGACCATTGGTCTGATCCATCAGGGCTCTTCTTATGTTCTTTATGGGACATAAGCAACAAAGCATGTCTATGCACTCAGGGCAAATGTGCAGGAGTGTTGCAGTGATACATTATGCCTATAAATCACATTTGCAGACCACTTTGCCATGCCAAATTTTCCTTTTCAAACACTGGCCAACAGACCATAGAGGGTGATATGAATTGGGGTGATGGAATTGGTGGAAGAGGGTATCTCTTTCCTCTGGCATCATTGCAGTGATGCTCTGGTATTTGGGCAAAAACTCTAGGGTAAAAATGGTTTCTACCATAGAGCTGTTGCCCAAATTACCAGCACGTCACCCAGATGTCACTGACGAGATGATGTCCCTCCCTTCCAGTGCATGCCAGAAGTGATGTCATCACATCACCAGTGACATAGCTTGGGCCTCCCTCTGTCTCCTGGTAAGTCCCTGCTGGGCAGCTGACCACTAGCAACCATAGTTCAGCTGGAATGATGAAGAAGAAAACAGAGACACTCTACGCATTCCATTGTTCCCTCTAAGCTGTGGAGTCTTGTGAGCAAAAATTCTGCTTTGTGAGTGACTGGCATTAAAGTTGTGAGCGAGCGATTTGGCTATTGCATAAATTAGTTTGCTCTAGCGCCATCCTTCCTGAGCTACGACAAAAATGTGTGAGCCGGAGGTTAAAAAATTGTGAGCTAGCTCACACTAACTCAGCTTAGAGGGAACACTGCATACAACCTGCTATATACCTCCTCTTTATTATTATTATTATTATTCTGAACTTAGTTCCATGTTATTCCCAATCTGAACCTCTGAGTCATGTAGACTTTCTATTACTTCTGTTTACAGTTGCTATCACAAAACACCTGTGGTTCTCTCTGATATCTCCAGAGCTAGCAGTATTAACTCCATGGAAACCCCATCATATGTAGCTGTGGCCAAAGATTTATGTGATTAAAAATCTGAAGCCTAAAGAGAACTCTTTCCACTGTGTCCAGATATAAAGATGTCAAGCCACTGGTTTTGGAGATGGCGCTGAGAGAACAAACCCCCCACCCACATACAAACCTCCTCTGACCTTTGTCAACGTGACAAACTTTCGTAAGAATTCTATCTTTAGTTATGTTGAAATAGTTCTGTCCAGGGCAGGCAATACCTACTTTTTCTCCTCTTCATATGTCAAGAGTGCGTTTACAGCTACTAGGTCATCTGACTCATTTGCCACAAGCCGAAGCTTCCATTTGGTGTGATTGAAATGACTGAAAGGAAGGCTTTCATTACGGAAAATTGGAACTCATTTGGCTTACCTCAGAATCTGTTGGATATTTTGCCTGTGCCTTAAGGTAGAAATTCAGCATAAACAAAATGTGAAGGCAACTTAGGGATGTGCACTCTCCCCCTGGTCCCTTACTGAGTAATTCAGAAATTGCTAGTACCAGAGGCAGGCAGGAAGACTGGAAGGAACATGCTTCCAGTGGTAACATCTGAGGTGAGATGTTGTTTCCCCTTCCTGCCAGGGTATAAACACGGGTGAAGCCAGAGTCATGAACCCATGAACCTTCAGGTGGGTAAATGTCAGTAAACAAAAAGAACTGCGCACCAACACTGTACATAAAATCCAAATATTCATCTCATTATAAGCAAGCGAATGCACACTGCAATACTGTCTGCACACAGGGGCCATACCATACAGAAAAATACACAAAACATCTTCTTCAAAGAAGAACTTCAAAGTGTGAGTCTAGTAGTTCCAAGTCACACTATTAGGAACGACTCCTTAGGTATTCAAATTCAGTCCACACAGAATTCTTTCGCCATACCAATATTCCTTCTTTGTCTAGACAGAGCTTCCTTCTTTCTCTGACGTGAACGGTAGTTTATTCCAAACACATTTCCCATATGCTTTCTCAAAGAACAGACCTGATTAAATTTTGTTCCAGGTGGATAATCTGTTACAGTTTCAACTGGGACATAGTTGTTTGAAGTGGATCGCACTGAAAAGCTGCATGAACCTTCAGGTGGGGCCCGGAGATCTCCTGGAATTACAACTGATCTCCAAACTAGAGAGAAAATGGCTGCTTTGGAGGGTGGTCCCTATGGTCCCTCCTCAGGCTCCACCCTCCTCAGAGAGCCAGTTAGGTGTAGCGGTTAAGTGTGCGGACTCTAGTCTTGGGGAACCGGGTTTGATTCCCCACTCCTCTATTTGCACCTGCTGGATGACCTTGGGGAACCCATAGTTCTGTCAGAGGTGTTCTTGAAAAAGAGCAGTTTCTGTCAGAGCTCTCTGAGCCCCACCTACCTCACAGGGTGTCTGTTGTGGGGAGGGGAAGGGAAAGGAATTTGTGAGCTGCTCTGAGACTCCCTCAGGTAGTGAAGGGCGAGGTATAAATCCAATCTCTTCTTCTTCTTCTTCTCAGGGTCCACCCCCAAATCTCCAGGAATTTCCCAAAATCAAGTTGGCAATGATTGACACTACCTTGGAAGAGTTGCCCTCATGGGATCCAGGCCCAGTCTAAGTCATAGTTCAAGATAGACCTCGTTATGTTTTGTTTATTTAATTTTCCCCCCTGTTGTATTTCTGTTGTATTTTCCCCCATTGATTTACACTACTTTGGGTCCCCCCTCAGAGGAAAAAAACTGAGGAATAAATATTTCAGTGGGTTTTAAACCTGTAATACAACCATAGTTCTGAAGCGGTAGGCTTGTCAGAGCAGAGGATAACCATTGGAAGCAGCTTACAGAGAGATCCTTGAAAGCCTGCTACTGGCCCTGAATAAAAAATGACCAGTGATCTGGCCAGAACCTTCAAGTGACCCAAGAGACAGAGTGAGAGAGAGGCCAGTCTTTCTATATGGAAGTGAATTCTCATTTCGTATAAGAGGATATTTTCTAAAACTGCAACCTGGAGCCTAGCATTTATCATTACTTCTGAAAGCTTTCATGTACGGTCCTGTATCTAATTTCTATCTTCTTTTATTATTTTTTTCTTCCTTCCTTTTTTTTTTTGTACAGGAAGAGATCCCTTTGGCTACTTTAGAAAATCATTAGTTGCTATGGAAATGCATGTCTGCACTGAATTGTGCTTGATTTCGGTACCTGAACCACTCGGCGCCGCTCCCACCCGAAAGAGACCAAAGGACTGTGATGACATGCAGACGTGAGAGCTTTGGCCCAGCACCCGCCACAGTGGCATCCCTTGGTTGGCTAAGAGGCAACAAGATGAAACTGGCTGACAAGACAAGAGAAAAATTAGTGGAGTTGCTATGGTGATAGCCATGGTCTGGATGCAGGGAAATGCATTGGCTCCCCAAAATTTTCCCCTGCAAACTTGCAGGTTGAATGTTCTGAAGATGTTCTGGGAACGCTGGAACATTTCCCACATACTCCCAAATGATCTCATATCTGTAGTTCACAATCATCTAATGTTTGACACGCAATGGCATTTTATATTAGATAGTCCAGGGCTATTTTTGGGCAGGAACGCACAGGAACTGAGTTCCGGCTGGCTCCTGAGTTGGCCACGCCCAGCAGGAGCTCATTAGCATAACAGGCCACACCCAACAGCAGAAACTCATTGGCATTGGCTACATTAGGGGTGTGTGGCCTAACATGCAAAGGAGTTCCTGCTCCAAAAAAAGCCCTGGGTTTTGACAACAAACAAGGTAAACAGATGGTCTGGATGCAGGGAAATGCATTGGCTCCCCAAAATTTTCCCCTGCAAACTTGCAGGTTGAATGTTCTGAAGATGTTCTGGGAACGCTGGAACATTTCCCACATACTCCCAAATGATCTCATATCTGTAGTTCACAATCGTCTACTGTTTGACACGCAATGGCGTTTTTTATTAGATACTATTTGATAGACTTAAGCCAAAAGGGGAAGGGTGCTTTGGGGACCATTTCTGGCCAATTCACATCTTCCTCCGCGATTTGGCAGGCACTGCTCTCAGAAGAGGGTCCTCGTTTAGGGAGGCCAGTGTTTCTTGAAGGCTACTCTGGCTTCCTCTAGTAAGGTAATACAAAGTTCAACAAGCAAAGATTTACTAAATGTCTTAGCCATCACATCACACTGGTTGTATTTCCTGTAAGGGTAACTGCGATCCCTCGTGTGTGTGTTTTCCCCCAGTGATGGCAGTGCATAGCAACCTCTGATCTCATTGTGATGTCATCATCATGACATAATCTGAAATTTATTGGGACCGTACAACCAGGGGTCATTTCCTGCCGGAGCGCACAGGAGCGGAGCTCCGGCAGTAAAGAGCCCAGGGGGCGGGCACATGCAACAAGCCCCACCCCCTGCTCCCAGCAGCCCTCAGTCAGAGCAAGAAGCAGCCAGGTAAGTTGCAGAGCTCTTCCTGGCCCAAAACAGTCCAGTGGCACCTTTAAGCCCAAGTTTTATTCAGGTACAAGCTCTCCCTCCTCTGCAAGGACAGATCTGTACATTCCCCCCCCCCAAATAGCTAGCAATCAGTGTTCCCTCTAAGCTGAGTTAGTGTGAGCTAGCTCACAGTTTTTTAGCCTCTGGCTCACACATTTTTCTCTTAGCTCAGGAAAGATGGCTCCAGAGCAAACTGGATTGTGACATGGAGGCAGGCAATGGCAAACCACCTCTGAACATCTTTCACCATCAGTCAGCTGTGACTTGATGGCAAAAAAAACCCCCCAATACTTTCAGGTTATTTAAGGTCTTTTTATTAAAGCATCTGTCCATCCAAAATACTGATTTGAGCCCCCTTCTCAGTGAAATTGGCAAATATTCCCTGCACCGCTAGTATCGGCTGATTAACATGCAATGTTAGATGTGCCATGTCATGGTGTTAGCATTTGGCAAAGAGCACATGACAGTGGTAGTATCCGACCGCTTTTCATAATCTACAAGGATTCTTATTTGAAGTCTGGCGAAAGCAAAATAATCAAAAGATTACTGCCGCTTCAAATTTTGCATCGTATGGCAAAGTTGGACATTTTTGGCCCGTTGCATTCCAAAAGTTCACATATTTCAGCTCCAGTTTCACTGATAATCGCCAACGGTCAAGTGAAGAAAAATATATTTTGATTTTAGTACTGGTTCAGACTAGGTATGGGGGGAAGGCAGCACGGAACAGCCTGATCTCATCAGATCTTGGAAGCTAAGCAGGATCAGCCCTGGTTAGGACTTGGATGGGAGACCACCGAGGAAGACTGCAGAGGAAGGCAATGGCCGACCACCTCTGCTTCTCACTTGCCTTGAAAGCCCCTTGCTGGGGTCCCCATAAGTCGACTTGATGGCACATTACACACACAAGATTAGGTACGCTGAGAACTTTGTAGTGGGCATGTTTGGAGAAGCAAACTCACTGTTTTGATAGCCATCTTCACTGATGACTGGCTTAGATGGGCTCATCTGTCCTTTGCCATTTGACACCATGCCCAAGCGCCATTGCAAGCATGTTTGCAGTGGCACTTTAGCTGCAGCGGCATTTTGTTTAAATTGCCTTATAGCCACTTTGCCGCCATCTGATATCTGAGGAAGGGTGAGTGCACACGAAAGCTTATACTGTGAATAAAACTTGGTGGGTCTTAAAGGCGCCCCACTGGACTCAAACTTTGTTAGTCTGCTATAGTGAAATATATTATAAAGTTGATTTGGGGTGACATTTGGGTGGCATCTCTCCTATGGGGGGGCAGGATTTGATTCACGCCAAAATCAGTTGGCTGCAAGAACTGCCACTCAAAACAGGCGCCGTGGCCACTGGCTGCATTCTCAGACTCCCACCCACACAGGCGGCAGCAGCCCAAAAGTGCCTCAGAAGTCCATGTCGTCGCTCTGCTGAACACACCTCCTGTCTTCCTCCGTCCCAAAGCGCTGCTGTGCCTCCCCAGCACCTTGCCCATCTCTGCACTGCCTCTGCAGCTGCTCCACCTGGATCGAGGGCCAGTGCAGGTGGCAGCTGCCCTGCCTCAAATGGGTGTGGGGGAGGGACGAGCCCGACCGGCTTGACCCACCGGCGCCTCAAACAGCCCGATGGGGGAGGGACGCGGCTGGCTGGTTTGGCCTGTCAAGGCGTCCAGCGGGCAGGGGGCCCCCAAGGAAGTTGCGGGCAAAGCCGCCTGCCTTCGCACGGCAGTGGCTCATGCAGCCAGCAGGGAGAGGCCCAAGTCCGGTTGCCTTGGACCGCCAGGGCCTCCAACAGGCAGGGAGAAATGAGACTGGCCGCCTTCACCTGCCAGCACCTTGATCTGGCCGTGGGAGGAGGGTCGCGCCCGGCTGCCTTCACCCACTGGCGGCTCAAGCTGGTGGTCAGGAGAGGGATGATGCCACACTACTTGGCCCACTGGGGCCTCCAACAGGTGGGGGCAGGATGGGCGGCTTGGCCCGCCCACGCATCGAGCGCCCCGTGGGGGCCCAGCTGACCACCTTGGCCTGCTGGGGCCTCAGACAGGTGGGGGGAGGGGGCCATGTGCCTTGGATCAATGGGGACTGGAGCAGCCAGGGGGCACAGGAGGCTATCGCCCACTGCCCAAGCTAGCGCCCGTTGTCTCTTGGTACAACGAGCCTTCTTCCAGGATTGCTTCCTGACCCTAAAGTGGTGATCAGCATTTCCCTGGGCACGTAAAAAAGGGCCACAAGAACTAAGCACTGAGGCGACCCGTCCTGCCCTCCCTCTCACGATCTGCCTAAGTTCACAGAATCCGCATTGCTGTCAGATGGCCATCTAGCCTCTGTTTGAAAATCCCCAAAGAAGGAGAGCCCACCACCTCCCGAGGAAGCCTGTTCTGCTGAGGAACCACTCTGTCAGGAAGTTCTTCCTAGTGTTTAGCCGAAGAACTTCCTGAGAAGTTATTATATACTCAGCATGTGCAATCTGCATGTGCAGTAAGTGATATGACGAACAGGCTCACGTGGCTTGCGAGCCACCCAAACTGTCTACTGAGCCACCCAAACTGTCTACTCCCCATTCACAACAGCCAAACTGGATCTGAGAGAAACAGGTGGGTGTGGTTGAGCATCTAGTTGAGACATTGGCCATTATGGATGACCCCCTTCAAGGCAGACTCAAATGGGGTAAGTACAGTCTGGCTCATCTATGGATTCAGCTTCTTCATCATCGCTGCACTTATAGAGACTTCTGCTGAGAAGCACTACTTATATCATTGGATACACCACCAAAATGCTGCTTCAATCATACAGCTGTGTTTCCGGGCCATTAGCACTATACCAGTTAGAGCGATTCATGCATTGCTCTGGCTTTCAGTAAGTTACACAATCAATATGTGTGTTTTTACCTCTCGCAGCTGGTTATCCTGGTTTCTGGGACTTCAGAGGATCCAGGATCATTTTGAATTTTTCATCTCAGTGCTCTAGCCTAAAGATCTCGGTCTCGGTTTTATAATATTAACTTCATGTATACCCTGCCTTTCTCTCCAGTAGGTACCCGAAGTGGCTTGCATCAGTCTCTCCTCTCTTCCATTTTCTCTTCACAACAACCTTGTGAGGTAGGTTAGGCTGAGAGTGTGTGACTGGCCCAAGGTCACCCAGCAAGCTTCCATGGCAAAGTGGGGTTTTGAACCCGGGTCTCCCAGATCCTAAGTCCAACACTCTAACCATTACACCACACTAGCTCTCGGGAGCAGGGATGCTGTGGTCAGGTGCCCTTGATTCTGCTCTCTAAGCATGTTGACAGCCAAGTTCCATAGCTCAACCACTACGCCATACACCCCCCTTGCATGAATGAAAGGTTTGCATGATTTTCTATGATCTCACACCAAATTTCCTCCCTAAAATGCATTTTGAACATTATTTGCATCTCAGAACTGCATTTATAAACCTACAATGGTAAGGAAGCTATTTAAACCAACAGCAAAAAAGAAAGGAACTGAAACCACTGGCTAAAATCTAAAGAAATATCATATGAAACAAAACACAGAACCTTTGGTCCTTCCTAAAATCGATGTTTTATATGGAGTTTTAAGTACCGCAGAGTGCCTGGCTAATCAACAGAACATTACAAGACACTGCACTGATGGACAATACGCATCATTGTCGAGAACAGCATTAATCCTCTTAAGATAAGAGACAGACTTCAATACTGAACCCCACGGACAAAAAAAATCTTCAAAAACTATCTATGGAATGGTGGGCCAAGCTTCTCTTGTTGACTGGAGTGAAACTGCAAGCAGAAATAGTCAAATTTCTGTACTGTTTTTACTGTGTGTTGTTTTTTTTTCAAAACCGAGAAAGAGAGAGAGAGAGAGAGAGAGAGGCTGATCTTCAGTAAGGACACTGTTTTGGACACATGAAGCTGCCTTATACTGAATCAGTATTCCGGCTGGCAGCAGCTCTCCGGAGCCTCGGGTAGAGGTCTTTCAGATCACCTGCGACCTGATCCTTTTAACCAGAGATGCCGGGGCTGGAACCTGGGACCTTCTACATGTCAAAGCAGATGCTCTACCAATGAGCCACAGCCCCTGCCACTTGTGGAGATACAGTACACAATATAGAACTGTAACACCCCTTGAACTCTGAAAGAACAGGAAAGAAATGTTTTAAACAAACCAACGAGAAGCGACAATAGAATGAAGACACCAAAGCCATCATGGGCTTGGATCAAGAAGACTGACATTTCAGTGGATGCAAGGACTTCTGCCCACTGATGATTGTTTCCCTGCAGTAACCTAAATACATTCTGAAATCCTGTCCTGGGGGGGCCTCTATACCCCCAAGACTTTGAGGGGGGTATTTTGGGTTGGTGCAAGAAAGGAAGATAGGAAAATCGCATTCTGTGGTTGGAAGTCCTTAAAAAGCTAAAGGTGAAGGTTCCCTTGCTCGAAAGCCAGTCGAATCCGACTCTAGGGTTGCGGTGCTCATCTCCGTTTCAAAGCCGAAGAGCCAGCGCTGTCTGAAGACGTTTCCGTGGTCATGTGGCCGGCATGACTAAACACCAAGGCGCAAGACACCAAAGCCATCATGGGCTTGGATCAAGAAGACTGACATTTCAGTGGATGCAAGGACTTCTGCCCACTGATTATCGTTTCCCTGCAGTAACCCAAATGCCCTCTGAAATCCTGTCCCGGGGGGGCCTCTATACCCCCAAGATTTTGAGGGGGGTATTTTGGGTTGGTGCAAGAAGGGAAGATAGGAAAATCACATTCTGCGGTTGGAAGTCCTTACACCTGTGGAAATAGTTCCACAGCTGTGTTGGTCTGAAGCCGCAGAACAAATTTAGAGTTGAGTGGCTCCTTTAAGACCAGCAAAGGTTTATTCTAGGTATGAGCTTTCATGTGCATGCACAAGTTTTTCAAATACATTGGAATGGAAGGTAGAGTTCAAACTTATAGACGGGGGCTGAATTAACATGTTTTAAGATATGCAAAGAAATCAAAACAACCGTTGACCTTATAACCCTAGCTTGTTATTTAGTTTTGTCTTTGCATATCTTAAAACATCTTCATCATGTTACATGTTAATTTGCTGTTCAAACTCTGTCTGTAAGTTTGAACTCTACCTTCCATTCCAATATATTTGGGAACGTGTGCATGCACACAAAAGCTCATACCTTGAATAAACTTTTGTTGGTCTTAAAGGTGCCTGTGGAAATGTTCGTCTAGATCAAATTCAATAGAGTTGTAAACAAACTCTCTTTGCACAAGTTGTGCACAACAAAGGAATGTAGAGAAGGTGGTAGGATCACAGGAGAAAGCCCCGTGCACAACCTAAATACAATTGATGTATCATCTGAAGCTCTGTGAATACAAATGTTACCATGTGTAGTCCTACCTGCACAATAGGAAGACCCACTTTTGGCAAGGTTTTGTAAGATTCAGCTTCAACGAGTCCAGCAAAATCTTAGCGTTCCATGAAAGGGGAGAGGCGATAACCTCTATAAGCCTCTGACCCCCATATATTTGAGGTAATTTTTGCTAGGTAATAAGAATTTTTATGATAAGTCAAACGTGGGCCCCGGTCACATGGGGGAAATTGACGCGGCCAAAGTGCAGCTTTTTAGAGCTGCACCAAAAGAGACACGCGGCGGCGGGATCAGACAGATCCCCTGAGCCACCGCACAGTTGCTCCCCGGCATGATCAGATGTCGGGGGGGAGCCACGGAACGGAGAGCGAGGCAGCCAGCTGTGCATGTGTGTGCATGCACAGTTCGGCCGGGAGCCTTGAATGCTCCTAAAGACAGGTGCGCCGGCAATCCCACGGTCCTACTATTTCCTTGGGGGGGGGGGTTACTTCCCGTTTTCAGCCTGAAAGGATGGATTGGGAACGGGTGCATGCCGCTTCCCAGATGTTGCGGTGTGATCGCGCCCGTTTGCTGCGCCCCTGATCCGTCCCTCTTGCGGGCCAAAACCTCCTGTTTGACCGGGGCCTAAGATCACTTATTAGTGTTATCCTTTTTTTCTTCTCAACAGTTTACTCAAGAAGGGATCCACTATCCTAGGCTTCTTCCAATAAGGCATGTCAATGGTTGTTTAGTAAAATCCTGGTTGGAAAGTAAATCTGAAGAATAACAGGGAGTTTTTTTGCATTGCATCTAATAGGAACGATGGCACATTGGTTTTACCCTAGGGCATTTGTAACAACTCCCATGGTTTCTTATTATTGTTATTAATGAAGTGCCTTATGTGGTGCTAGGCGCTGTGAATTTAGACAAGATTTTAGAAAAGGATTTGAAAAATGTCTCAGAGGGGTTTTGAATCTTTCTAATGGAGTTTCTCTATGTCTTGCATTTAAAATGTATAGAAACTTCCCTGCAAGAACCACCTGAGTTTGAAAATTATGACGAATGGGTCAAGTCCCTTAATGAGACTCTTAAAATGTCCCTTCTCTTTTTTTAAGACTCTTATGAAGGCTCTTTTGCAAGCAAACATGGGGAGGAATTTCCAGGAGATTTAAAGGATTGCCTTATGCAAATTAACAATATTTTAAAAGTATTTTTGTGCACATATTTTAAATATTGGGTTGCAATTCTATATATTTGTACAAGGGAACATGGTTCATGAGATTCAATAGGGCTTGCCTCCAAAACCCACCATGCATGGGATCAAGCAACTTGATATCAAATGTGTGAATGGTAAGAGGAGGAGGAGGAGGAGGAGGAGGAGGAGGAGGAGATTGGATTTATACCCCGCCCTTCACTCTGAGTCTCAAAGTGGTTTACAATCTCCTTTCCCTTCCCCTCCCCACAAGAGACACCCTGTGAGGTAGGTGTGCCTGAGAGAACTCTGAGAGAACTGCTCTTGAGAGAACAGCTCTCAGAGAACTGTGACAGACCCAAGGTCACCCAGCTGGCTGCATGTGGAGGAGCGGGAAATCAAACCTGGTTCTCCACTAGGATCCACCGCTCTTAACCACTACACCAAATTGGGGTAGGTAGCAGAAATATTTTTCCTCCTCTGTCATAATACGTATTCTACATGCCAATAAACGGCCATGTGAGGGGAAGCAGCATGGTATAGCCTGATTTCATGAGATATCAGACGCTAAGCAGGATCAGTACTTGGAAGGGAGGCCGCCAAGGAAGACTCTGCAGAGGAAGGCAAGGGCAAACCACCTCTGCTTCTCACTTGCTTTGATAGCCCCTTGCTGGGGTTGCCACAAGTCAGCTGTCCCTTGATGGCACTTTATGCACACACACACACAAACAACAATGAAGTGGTCTGGATACTGCCTTCTTGCATTGAGAGATTATAGTTAATTGTGTCCTCACTTAGGACTGAAGCATTACACACTTCTTTTTACAACACTTGTCAGCATCGATCTTAAGATCATAAGAACGTAAGAGAAGCCAATGTTGGGTCAGGCCAATGGCCCATCCAGTCCAACACTGTGTCACACAGTGGCCAAAAAAACCAGGTGCCATCAGGAGGTCCACCAGTGGGGCCAGGACACTAGAAGCCTTCCCACTGTTGCCCACCCCCCAAGCACCAAGAATATAAAGCATCCCTACCACAGTAATCAAACAACTGACTGCTGCATTTCAGCATTTTGGCATAGTTGATGGTATATTACAAAGTGTATGAGTATGGCTGTGCTGAATATTCGCTCAGTAGTTTTAGCAGAAAACCCATTTTTGAGGGAGACAATACGGCTTCCAGACCACTGTCAAATATTTACCCCCTTAATTCCTGTTCATCCCTTTTTGAATTTCTGATTGGCTGCTGCACTGGTACCATTTTGTTTTTTGTTTTTTTAACAATGGTTACTTTCTTCTGTCCTTAGAACATGTGAATCAGTCACATGGCCAACAGGATTTGGCTGTATCATCACTGGGGCAAATGAGGATAATGCAAAGTAAGGGATTCTCTAGGAAAGCTCTTTCTTTTTTTTAACCCTTGCAAAAAGGGGAACAGATGCAGGAGGCGTGTGGCTGAGTAACCAGAGAGGAATTTCTGTCCCCTTTGATACTCCTCCTGACCAATCATCAAAAATGGAGGCATAATTCATAAGGCGTAAAGCTGTTTGGTGAAATATTCCCTCTCCTCCCAATATGGCACCAATTCAATTCTAACATGTATAACATTTACTTCCATTAATTTGAAACCACGTCATTTCCACAGTTTGCTCACGTAAAGTGTCATCAAGTCACAGCTGACTTACGTACGGTTTTCAAGGCCAGAGACAAGCAGAGGTGGTTCGCCATTGCCTGCCTCTGCGTAGCAACCTTGGACTTCCTTGGTGGTCTCCCATCCAAGTACTAACCAGGGCCGACCCTGCTTAGCTTCTGAGATCTGATGTGATCAGGCTAGCCTATGGTATCTCGGTCAGGGCATCCACAGCTTAAGGAATTTAAAAAAAAATTATTTTTTATTTATTTTATCGATTAGCTTATATACCGCTTCTTCCCGAGGGCTCGGAGCGGTTTTCAGATTCCTTTAAATCACCTAACTAGGGCCACAGTGTAAGGGGGAGAGGTGAGTGCCTACCAGGCACCTAAGCAGCAGTGATCTTCCTTATGTTGTTCTTTCCGTGGCAGGTTCTTTCTATTTCCATGCGACGGTGTCTTGGCGAAGGTCTTCCTTTTTCACAGCGACTCCTTCTGGAGTGGTCCTCACGGCGCGGCTCTGCGACGGTTGTAGCAGCTGGTCTCCGTCCTATTGGCTCCGACCACACTACGGCTGAAAGTCTTGGCCCCATTTTGAATCTCTCTCTACCCAAACAAATCTGGGCATTAACCTTTAATCTCTTCAAGATACATGGCAGTATTTAGAACGTAATTTGATAAGTCGTCTTGAATTTCAAGGATGTGTCCTATGGATGCTCTGGAATAAACTTCAGTAAATATTATTTTGATATATTGTGTTTTTGTTGTTGTTGTTGTTCCTGAAGAGGAAATAAGCTATAAGGTTAAAATAGTCCATTAAGGTTGTGGTTACTTTTGTATATCACACAAGCACTAAATGGCCATATCATAGTCTCCAGAGATGGAGCAAACATATCATTATCTCCCTGGTACACCAGAACCAAAGAAACCGTTTCCCACTGAAAATGTCAAATGAGTAGCTGCTACCATTGATCGTGTTGACTTGCTGCACTGTAGAGAAGATGAAGCGGGTTTGACAATCTAATATTGTCGCTTTCCTATTCTTGCTGATTGCACATAAACACCATAAATACGGCGAGAACTGATGCGGTTGCTCTCCGAAATGCCCCATTAAATCACATTTTCAGCAAGGGGGGACAGTCCGTGCAGAGAAAGGGAAAATAAAAATATGTACCTTAATATTATTTTTCATTTCTATTGCTCTTTTACAGCCGAGTTGAGGTATGAACCCAAAGGGCTATTGCCACCTTGGTTTTGATCTCAAGATTATCCAAAAAGGCCACTGAGCCTTTTGACCCTTTTGAAATAAATTGGAATTCTTGGAAATGTTGTTTGCTTTATTATCACTGCACGAATATTAAAAAGCGTTCCACTGCCACTTGATTTTTACACAGAACCAAGAATTGTACAGATGATAGAATTCATACCATGCCACCTTCAAATAAATATTTATTTGTAGCATATATTTTTTCTCCTCCTTGGAAGGAGCTCAGGGCAACCTATGTGAGGATATCCCCCTGAGCTGTCAAAATTATCAAATGCTGATTGCTTCATTGAAGATATTGTCAAATGCTAACTGCTACTGCATGTCGGCTGGCAAATGTTTATTTTAAAATATTTGTAAACCAAATGTCATCAAATACAGATTGCTACAGGTCAGTGACAATCAGAGGTGGTGGCGGATACAAGCATAGACAACTTCAAGAGGGAATTAGATAAGCATATGGAGCAGAGGTCCATCAGTGGCTATGAGCCACAAGGTATGGATAGAAACTCTCAGTCTGGGGCAAGTGATGCTCAGTATTCTTGGTGCTTGGGGGGGGGCTTCTAGTTGTCCTGGCCCCACTGCTGGACCTCCTGATGGCACCTGGTATTTTTGGCCACTGTGTGACAGAGTGTTGGACTAGATGGGCCATTGGACCTCTGCTCCATATGTTTATCCAATTCCCTCTTGAAGCTGTCCATGTTGTAGCAGCTGCCACCTCCTGTGGCAGTGAATTCCATGTGTTAATCACTCTTTGGGTGAAGAAGTACTTCCTTTTATCCGTTCTAACCTGACTGCTCAGCAATTTCACTGAGTGCCCACAAGTTCTTGTATTGTGAGAAAGGGAGAAAAGTACTTCTTTCTCTACCTGATCTGTCCCATGCATAATCTTGTAAACCTCTATCATGTCACCCCTCAGTCATCATTTCTCCAAGCTAAAGAGCCCCAACCTTTATTCTGATCCTGCTAAGGACCAACTCCGACATGCTTTCTAACAGTAGAAAAGAGCAAGAGTCCAGTAGCACCTTAAAGACTAACAAAATTTGTGGCAGGGTAGGAGTTTTCGTGAGTCACTGCTCAGTTCTTCAGATGACTCATGAAAGCTCACAACCTGCCACAAATTTTGTTAGTCTTTAAGGAGCTACTGGACTTACGCTCTTTTCTACTGGTACAGACAGACTAACACGGCTACCGGTCTTACGCTTTCTAACATTTAGGGTTGGATGAATGTCATTTGTTCAGTTCCATAATTATGCTACAGTTTTGTTGCATCAAGTATTCCATTCCGTATCCTTCCAATGATGTGCTGCATTTGTGTAGATATACACACAATGCTCATTTGCATACCTACTATACACGCTTTATACATATGCAATAAATGATGACGGAAGACAGGAGGGCCTGGCGTGATGTGGTCCATGGGGTCACGATGAGCCAGACTCAACTATGCAACAGAACAACAACAATAAATGATAGCATTGTGGCAACAATGAAGTTACCTTATATGAATCAGATCATTGTTCAGTCGAGATCGGTATTGACTACCCAGATTCACAGTGGCTCTCCAGGGTCTCTGGCTGTGGTCTTTCACATCACCTTCTATTTGATCCTTTTAACTGGAGATGCCAGGGTTTGAACCCAGGACCTTTTATAAGCAAAGCAGATGTTCTACCACTGAACCACTGCCTTTGCAAGACCCTGCTGGCATCCTGGTATCATTCCTGATAACTGCTAAGCACCCAATCCAAATGTTTCTAGCTGTTCCAACTTGCCAAAACAAATATGGACATAATGTTGCACATTCTAACAGAGAGCAGCCTAGTTTGCAACAGATTGACGGTGCAATCTGATGCAGAATTACGTCAAATTAACCCATTGAATGTATAATTGCACTGTAAATCCTGGAAATTTAGTAAGCCTGTATTCTTATAGTCATGCAACAGAACAACAACAATAAATGATAGCATTGTGGCAACAATGAAGTTACCTTATATGAATCAGATCATTGTTCAGTCGAGATCGGTATTGACTACCCAGATTCACAGTGGCTCTCCAGGGTCTCTGGCTGTGGTCTTTCACATCACCTTCTATTTGATCCTTTTAACTGGAGATGCCAGGGTTTGAACCCAGGACCTTTTATAAGCAAAGCAGATGTTCTACCACGGAACCACTGCCTTTGCCAGACCCTGCTGGCATCCTGGTATCATTCCTGATAACTGATAAGCACCCAATCCAAATGTTTCTAGCTGTTCCAACTTGCCAAAACAAATATGGACATAATGTTGCACATTCTAACAGAGAACAGCCTAGTTTGCAACAGATTGATGGTGCAATCTGATGCAGAATTAACCCATTGAATGTATAACATTGCACTGTAAATTTAGTAAGCCTGTATTCTTATAGTCACCCCAAGTGTGGGGTTTAAAGGAATGAATTAAATAAATAGTCTCTGAAAAGAGAAGGAGTTAGGCTGCTGGTAAACAAATTTGTTTTTTTCCTCTTTCCAAGGAAGTTTGGTAGGCTTGTTCGCCCTGAGTTTAAATATGTGAAACTGGTTGGACCAGAGATCTTGGTGGGTCCAATTTTTTTTTAAAAAAGGTCCCTTGCACAGTATGAAGGTGAAACAGGCATCTGCTTTGGGAGAGGGAAACTAGTAAAAAATCAGTCTCCTCTCCCTACCCCTGGCAGAAGTACATTCCATCAGGGGGAAACAGAATCCAAGCCACTTGCTTGAGCCTGAACCCTTCAGGTACCATGCTCTGTGCGTTTTCACAACTTTTGCCTGCTTGGGTATATTTTGAACTGTTAATAACCTCGTGCCGAGTGATTAGGTTGTTTTAGTGTAACCGAAAGAGCTAACCCATCCTTGGTTTTTAATTCAATGGAGAAAAGGCAATTGGAGAGTCAACGAATGCGGCTTGCAGCAGAAGGAACAGCAACGTCAGCAGCTGGTAATACCAGAGAGACAGGAGAAGGCCCTGGACAATGGTCCTTGATGAGGTATTATGAGTGTGTCCCTATTTTCATCAGTGAGACTCTGAAAGGTATGAAATTGATTCCAGATCAGAGCAGATCTTCTCGTTGCATCATTGTCGTTGCTTACATTCTGCTCTCCCTTCGATGAGTTTGAATCAGCCTGTGGAAGATTCCCTGATGTTCTACCATTCAGGGAATGAATGGGTCCACCTTGCCCAATAACATACCTCTCTCAGGGATGTATGCTGTTTTCCTTGTCTCAAAGATCAATAATACCAACCAGAATGTCATCTAGGCAGCAAGGAAAGCTAACTATGCATATTATCATTTATGCTTTCTTTCACCGTGGATACCCAACTGGGGGGGAGGAGTCTTTCTTAGCTCCACCTTTGAAAACTGATTTGCCTGGACAAATCCCCTTGGCGGGTCTTACAAATCAACGAAGATGCTTGAGGTTTTCCAGGACCCTCAAGATCAGCTGGAGGCTCTTGACGAAAGCTTTAGTGTTCAAATTCCTCTTTCAAAGTGAATTAGTCACAGAGAAATTAAACTTACTTGAGCCCAATTACTCCGAGGTACCGACACGACTTCCATTCAAAGGGTAAAATCCCAAGATTTTCATTACACAGTCAAATGTAATCTCTCCCACCCACCCCTCCCCTCCACTTCTGAAT
>NW_015165349.1:51167-53529 GCF_001447785.1 Gekko japonicus
ATGTGTGACGCGGAGATGAACCGTGGCTGGGGGGGGGGGGGGAATGCTTGAATGCTATTTGTGCTGCATAGTTTAATCTTTTTCAATTAAAAACTCCTGCATTGTCATCCAGCCAGGGAGCAAAGAAATGCAACATTGCCATCTATAGGCTGGAACAAGCTACTTTCACTGAGCAGAACACTGCAGAGAAAAGCAGAAGAATCGTCTTGTGGGATCAGATCGAAGATTCGGGTTGCAAACCAACTAGCAAAAAATCCCTGCCGAGCATTATGACTCTTGGGCCAATTGCCCACATATGTTTTGCAGAGGCCAGATATATGGACTTGACACATTTTTAAAGGACAATGGATCTGAGGAGAGCAGTGAAGAGAGTAGGTACCAGGCAAACCAGTACAAGGAGGGAATTCGACAGTGAACATGCCATATCTCAAAGGACCATGTCTCTGATAGCCACCAAAGTTATCTGAGAAGAACATTTTGATGAACAGTTTTCTATCAAAGTGGTGGTCCTGGACACAATAGAAGCAAGATGTCTCCAATTTTATCAGGTCTGACATCCTTGGCACCATGATTTTCAAACCATAAGGACGATCTTCCTAGAGAGATTTGAGCAACTGGGATCAGAGCCTCAATATTGTACCAAGCATCTCCAAACGATGTTTAGCATACGTCTTGCAAGGAGAGAGACTACCACTTCCTCCTTAGACAGCATCAGTAAAATAGGTATCTGCACATATAACCAGGATGAGCTTCTAAATTAGAGGACACAAGCTAGAAAAAAATGTTAGAACCAATTCGTTCATTAGTTTCTTAATGAAGTGTCTTTAATATAGAAGCCTCCATGGCCTTCTGCTGGTTCATATTTCCAAAAGGCACTGAAGGCACCTGAAACGTGACCATCTCCTTCCAGAACAATCTTTTCCCCAGAAACGGAAGGGCTGCTACTTCTTCCCCCCTAACGCGAGAGTTAGTCCTCGTTTTTCTTTCACTTTGGACATTTACTATCCTTGTCCTCTTGGTCTCTGATGTCAGTTGGATTTTCTCTGTTCTTCCCATGCTACCTCATCACCAAAGAATCCACAACAGACAAAGCCATGGTGAGTTTGTCATTTCCCCCCCCTTCAATTCTCTTTAATGAGACATTTCTGAAGCCCCTGAGCAATGAAGAACTCTGCTTAGTTTCATGGGCTTCTTTTGAAAACTGGAGAGAGATATAAGAAGAGAGAACTCAACATGAGGGCCTTGGTCACAGAATGAGTCCAGCTTCACCTACGTACAGAGTATATGCTGCAAAGTGCCGTCAACTCACATCTGACTTATGGCGACTCTTTAGGGTTTCCAAGGCAAGAGACATTTAGAGGTGCTTTGCCATTGCCTACCAACACATCATGACTCTGGTGTTCCTTGGCCCTGTCCACACGAGAGGATTAGGGCCAGGAGTGGGACGGAACGGGGGCGGAGCAAACGGGCGCGATCCCACAGCAACATCTGGGGAACGTCGTGCTACCGTCTCCGATCCGTCCCATCCCGCCCATGAAGCGCACCAAAAAAGAACCACCTACCTGGGTGGTTCTTTCGAATGGGCCGCGGCAAGTGCGGCCGTGGGATCGCCGGCGCGTCCTTGCGCCAGCGCATCCCCGGTCCTGGCCGAACTGCGCATGTGTGAGCATGCGCAGTTCGCCAGCCTCCCCTTCCCACCGTTGCTTTCTCCCCGGCATCTGATCGTGCCGGGGAGCGACAGTGCCGCAGCTTGGGGGATCCGCGAGATCCCGCCGCGCCGTCTCAACTTTGATGCTGCTCAGATTAGCCGCAGTTCGACTGTCCTTTTCCCTGCCGTGTGGCAGGGACCCTTGATGGTCTCTCATCCAAATATTAGCCTGGGATGACCTTGCTTGCTTAGCTTCCAGGATCTAATGAGATCAGGCTAGCCTGGGCTAGCTAGGTCAGAGCAAATACAGAGAAAACAATTTGCTTGTAGGTACATCTGTCAATTTGGGCACTAGGCAATCAGTGCTGCCCATGGATAGCTCCTGCTGTGAAATTGTAAAGACTTTTTTTTAAAAAATAGGGCTTGAACCTTGACAGGAAAGGGATAGAATCATAGAGTTGGAAGGGACCTCCAAGGTCATCTAGTCCAACCCCCTGCACAATGCAGGAAATTCACAAATACCTCCCCGCCCACTGTCAGACTTCCCACAGCATCAATGAAGTACACACTTGTAGAAAGGTTTTACTTTATTTGAAGCTATAGGTGCATAGACAGGATCACTGTTCAGAATGAGGGGGGGTGTAAAGAGCATGGTATGTTATAGTACATTCAAACCACTGAGGCCCAATTTTGGGAGTTCCCGCGCGCGCCATC
>NW_015165349.1:54004-91314 GCF_001447785.1 Gekko japonicus
GGGGGCTGACGCCCCGCCGCCCCCACGAAGATTACGCCTATGCCTCATAGGACTTGGTCTCCAGACCCCTCACCATCTTCGTTCCCCTCTTCTGGACGTGTTCCAGCTTGTCTATATCCTCCTTAAACTGTGGTGCCCAAAACTAAACACAATACTCTAGGTGAGGTCTAACCAGAGCAGATTAAAGCAATACCTTCACTTTGCATGATCTGGACACTATATTTCTGTTGATACAGCTCAAAATCACATTTGCCTTTTTAGCTACCATATCACTGTGCTGACTTGTGTTCAGTGTATGGTCTACTAAGATCCCTACATCCTTTTCACACATACTATTGCCAAAACAAGTCTCCCCCAACCTATAATTATGCATTTGATTTTTCCTACCTAAATACAGAACTTTACATTGATCCCCATTGAAATTCATTTTATTTGTTTTAGTCCAGTTTTCCAGCCTGTCAAGATCATCCTATATCCTGACTCTGTCTTCTACTGTATTTGCTATCCCTCCCAATCACCTGCAGATTTAATAAGCATTCCCTCTATTCCTTCATCCAAATAATTTATAAAGATGTTGAGCAAAACAGGTCCCAAGACAGATCTTTGAGGCACTTCACTTGTCCCTCCTCTCCAAGAGGATGAGGAACCATTAACAAACACTCTTTGGGTGTGATCTGTCAACCATTTACTTGGTCTCCAGTAATAGGATCCAATAGGATTGGCAAATTGGGACCCTTAGTGGTACAATCCAAAGCACATTTTACCAACTTGTCAACAAGAATATCATGTGGAACCTTATCAAAAAGCCTTACTGAAATCTAGATAAACTATGTCTACAGCATTCCCCTGACCCAGCAAGGTAGGAACTTTCTCGAAAAAAGAGATAAGGTTACTCTGGCATGACTTGTTCTTGAGAAATCCACGCTGGCACTTAGTATTCACAGCCACCCTTTCTAAATGCTCAAGAACTGACTGTTTGATTATTTGTTCTAAAACTTTTCCAGGTATAGACATCAAGCTGACTGGCCGTTAATTACCCGAATCCCACCTCACCACCTTCCTGAAGATGGGAACAACATTTGCCTGCCACCAATCTTCTGGCACCTCACCTGTTCTCCAAGAATTGTCAAAAACCATGGCCAGAGGATCAGAAATTACATCCACAAGTTCTTTTAGTGCCCTTAGATGCATTTCATCTGGCCCCAAGGACCTAGTTACATTTAAAGGAACTAGGTGTTTATGTAGCTCCCCTATGCTGATCCTAGGCTGCAAACTCCCTTCCCTCATCATGTGTTCTGTTTTTGCCATGTTGAGCACTGTTTCCCTCACAAGAGAAGACTGAGGAAAAGTAGGAACTGAGCAGTTCTGTTGGAACAGAATAAAATGAGAGCCACCACTGTTCTAAATTGTTTACATCTGTCTTCATTCCAACATAAAGCAATTTGGTTCCTATTAAAAGCATCAAACAGCATATGATCAGACAGTGGTAGGCTATTTCCGAGACCAAAAGTTTTCAGCTTCATATTCCTTGCAAGCTTTCCCGGCCCTTAGCTGTCTTCAATCAGTGAGAACAGTGTTCAGGCCAAATCTTTCAGAACATTGCAGGATGCAGCCATGGATGAAGGAGAAAAGGAAGTCTGGGATTATTTTTCATGTGCAGAGACCGTTAAACTATCAGAACTGCTGTCGGACTGTCAGATCTATGCCTCTGACTCTTCGTTGGAGAGGTTCACTTTTTTTTTGCTGTTTCCCCTAAATATGTATATAAAGGCACAGATCCCTGATGATGACTGGCAGTGAGAAGTGTTCTGATGGTATGTGAAGAAGAAGAAGAGATTGGATTTATACCCCGCCCTTCGCTACCCAAAGGTGTCTCAGAGCGGCTTACAAACTCCTTTCCCTTCCCCTCCCCACAACAGACACCCTGTGAGGTAGGTGGGGCTGAGAGAGCTCTGACAGAAACGGCTCTTTTTCAAGAACAGCTCTTGTCAGAACTATGGCTTGCCCAAGGTCATCCAGCCAGGTGCAAGTGGAGGAGTGGGGAATCAAACCCGGTTCTCCAAGATTAGAGTCCGCGCACTTAACCACTACACCAAACGTGTCTAACTAAACGTATCATTTGATACCCAGAGCCATGGATTCTCTGATATGATTTTATCACTGTAACAGGCTGCCTTGAGCCAGTGCTGAGGCCAGATGCCCCTAACATTTTCACTGCTGAGATAAAACCACTTGACTTAAGAAATTAAGAACAGAAGAGAAGCCAATGTTGGATCAGGCCAATGGCCCATCAAGTCCAACACTCTGTCACACAGTGACCAAAAATACCAGGTGCCATCAGGAGGTCCAGCAGTGCCCCCCCCCCCCAAGCACCAAGAATACAGAGCATCACTTGCCCCAGACTGAGAGTTCCCATCTATACCTTGTGGCTAATAGCCACTGATGGACCTCTGCTCCATATGCTTATCCAATTCCCTGTTGAAGCCGTCCATTCCTGTGGCAGTGAATTCCATGTATTAATCACTCTTTGGGTGAAGAAGTACTTCATTTTATCCATTCTAATCTTACTGCTCAGCAATTTCATTGAGTGCCCATGAGTTCTTGTATTGTGAGAAAGGGAGACTTGCATCCTATTCATTGGTGTGACTGACGAAGCGCACCTCCCATTTTCAGCAAGTTGGAACCCGCACTGCAATTGCTCCGGGAGAGGAGGCACTGCCACTTCCCATTCTCTTCTTCATCTCCCTGTCCTTTGCCCCTCACCATAGTAACAGTTTCATCTGATTGCTGTGGAAATCCAGGTGATTTTGTTGGTGTAATCTGACCCTTCCCTGAGCTTTGCTGTGGGTGTACCCTCCTGCAATGCTAACAAAAAAACGCATAGCAATTACCAGCCAACAAGCAGGTCTCTGCCCAAGGCTGATCTTCAACAGAGAAGAAAGAGCAGAAAGATGGGTCATGAACCAGAGAGATGAAGAAGGAATGGAAGAGGCAAAGGGGAACTTGATAATGGAACCAATATTGTGGAACTCCCTCGCCGAGGATATTTGTCGGTCCCCAGGGCTATTTTTGGGCAGGAACGCACAGGAACGAAGTTCCGGCTGGCTCTCGAGTTGGCCACACCCGCAGGAACTCATTAGCATAATAGGCCACACCCAACAGCAGAAACTCATTCGGATTGGCTACATTAGGGCTGTGTGGCCTAACATGCAAAGGAGTTCCTGCTACAAAAAAAGCCCTGGATTTTGACAACAAACAAGGTAAACAGAATAAGAAGGATAAGGTGGGTGTGGCTGGATGACCACACTTCTGGCAACATGGGGGTGTGGCCTAATATGTGAATAGGCTGTGCTGTCAGGGGTGTGGCCTGATATGCTAATGAGTTTCTGCTGCTGGGTGTGGCCTGTTATGCCAACGAGTTCCTGCTGGACTTTTTCTACGAAAAAAGCCCTGTCGGTCCCCTTGTACAGCTGCCTTCTGCCCAGCGGGTGAAGACTTGTTTTCTTTCATCGGCTGTTCCCCTCAGTGATCTCTCCTTTCTTCCCTATGTTTTCATTGTTGGCCCCATGTTTTAATATATGTACTTTACTTTAGGTTTTGGTTTTTTAAAAATTGTTTTAATAATGCTAGGCTTTTCATGGTTGGCCATCCCGGTGGGCAGAAACTCTGTCCATAAAATAAAACCCAGCAACAGTTCTGAGTCTGAGGAGATAAGACGCGATAGACACGTTTTACATAAATGAATAAGTAAGTATACCAAGAGCCCCGTTAGTCAGAAGTAAGGGGGGGAAAGATAGTGAGTGGCTTGACCAGAACGAAGATGAGATTTCATGCAGAGCTGAGTTAAAAACCACTCAGGCAAATTTTAGTTTCAGTTTTACTTCAGGCAATTTTTCAGCAACCTGGTGTGGAATCTGGGAGCTTTCTCATTCCTTCATTTACAAAATGTATATGCTGCTTCCCCAGAGATGGACTTGAAGTGGCTCACAACCAAAGCAATACAACAAAACCAAAGCTAGCCATTAAAAGGAGCATAAAACAACCAATGAGGATTCCAAAATGATATTCATAAAAAAAGTCATTGGTGGGGGCCCAGGGAGTGGATGCTGATATGAACTACATGATGCCATTTCTGGTTGAATCACAGAATCATAAAGTTGGAACTGACCTCCAGGGTCATCTAGTCCAACCCCCTACATAATGCAGGAGATTTGCAAATACCCCCCCACCCTCAGTGACCCCTGCTCCATGCCCACTGAGAAGTGTTCTGAAAGCCCAGAAGTGATGACACTGCATTGCACGACACTCTAGGAATTTACTAGATCTCTATAGTAAAAACCATAGAGATCTGGGAAATTCCTAGAGCATTGCGTGATGCAGTGACCTCATTTCCACGTTTTTGACCAGAAATGACAACATGGCATTAAGAACATAAGAGAAGCCAATGGCCCATCCAGTCCAACACTCTGTCACACTCTGCCAAAAATACCAGGTGCCATCAGGAGGTCCAGCAGTGGGGCCAGGACAGTAGAAGCCCTCCCACTGTTGCCCCCACCCCACCCCCAAGCACCAAGAATACAGAGCATCCCTTGCCGCAGACTGAGAGTTCCTATCTATACCTTGTGGCTAATAGCCACTGATGGACCTCTACATTGCGTGATGCTGATCCCCTATAGGAGATACGGGTGGGTGACAAAGGGTGGGAGGTTACACACACTAAGTCTGGCAACCTGGCAGTCCTAGGCTGAATCTGCATCTGCTGCGTAAAGCAGTTTCAATCTGCTGAGGCACCGTTGTACTCTGTTCCCCTTTCCCTCCCATTCTGGCTCAGAATAAAGGCTGGTTATCTCCATCAGTCCTCACCATGGCAACCACAGGGGCGCAGGAGGGAGAGCGCATGCGAGAGGGGGGAGGCATCCCGCGGCGCCTGCTACGCTGCAGGGAGGAAATGGCACCCACGACTCCCCTGCAGAAAGTAAAGGGGGGGTGACCTGGCAGGAGAGGGCAGAGGGGAGCTGGAAAGTGAACAAGCTGGGTGGGTGTGCTTCTAACCCACCAGCAAAAAAAATATGATCGCAGAAAAATGTTCCCTGGCTGCTTTTAAACACACAGAGGACTGGGGGGAGGGAATTCGGCTCTAGTTGTCTGCTTTTTGCTCACAGCATCTTGAGGGCGGGGAGGAGCAATTGGAACTGCTTTAAACGAGATCCGGATAATGCAGTGGGACGCTGTAGTGACCTCAGAGCGGCCACCACAGGGCAATAACAGGATGCAGACAGCCAATGCTGAGTCGATGCAATAGGAAGGCGATGGTGGCATGCAATGTAGACAGGAATCTGTGAGACGATGCGAAATTGAAGGCACAGCGGTGGGAAATACCAATGCAGATTGGACCCTAGTCCTCCAGCAAGAAACAGGCCATTAAAAAAAGGCTTGGGTGAAAAAAGAAATGTTTTTGGCTAGCACCAAGGGAGAATAAGTATGTATCAGGCAAGCCTAAAAGGAGAGGGCCATTCCCTGGCACATCCAGTTAAAAAGCTCATGTAGTAGGTGAAGTAAAAGATCCCTGGTTTGAGATGCTGGAAAGCTACTGCCAGTCAGGGTAAATAATACCGACCTTGCTGGACTAGAGGTCTGATTCAGTATAAGGCAGCTGTATGTATGTGCTCATATGTATATGAATTCCAAAGGCCAGGTGCCATCACTGAGAACGCCCCTGTCTCCGGTTGCCACCCACCCAAAGGTCATTTCGGGGGGATTGCAGTTCCCCCGGGTGAGGTATGGGGGGCGGGGCACATGACGAAGCCCTGCCCCCTGCTTCCGGCCGCCCTGCTTCCGGCCCTCATTCAGCCAGGAGGAGGCAGGAGAAGAGGGAGGGTAAGTTGCTTCCTCCCTGCCTCTCCCCACCCCTGCCTGCCTGGGGCCAGGGAGGGCCTTCGCGGGGCTTCCTTGCACTCCCGCCGGCCTTGCAGGTCCACTGCCGGGCCCCTCATGGGGCTCGGCAGTGGAGCTGCAAGGTGAGTTATGCTAATGAGTTCCCCTAGCTCTTTTTCTATGAAACGACCCCTGCACCCACCTAACCTTTGTAGACACAGAGAGCAGGGCTTGAGAAGACTATCTTGCTGAGCAAAACTGGAGCAAGTTCGGTGTAGTGGTTAAGAGCGCAAACTCTAATCTGGGAGAACTGGGTTTGATTCCCCACTCCTCCGCATGCAGCTGCTGTTTTCTCAGCCCCACCTACCTCACAGGGTGTCTGTTGTGGAAAGGGGAAGGGAAAGGGGATTGTAAGCTGCTCTGAGACTCCTTTGGGTAGTGAAGGGTGGGGTATAAATCCAATCTCCTCCTCCTCCTCCTCCTCTTCTTCTTCTAAAATCCTAACCAGCTATTACTTTCTCCTTCATTCCATGTCATCCAAAGGACACATCATAAGTAAAGGGTACCTCCTTAAACAAAAGCAGCAAACCTCTGAATACCAGTGCTAGGAGGCAGCTTCAGGGAAAGCCATTGCCGTCTATGCCCTGTTTGGTCCTCCAGAGCTGCTGGACTACGTGTCTGATTCATCAGGCTCTTCTGGTGTGCTTAGAGTCACTTTTCAAAGAAAATGACAGAAATTCAGCTCAGCCCTCTTCTGAATCCTGTGTACTGTATTCAGTTTGGTGCACCACAGTTTAAGAGGAGGCTGACAAGCTGGAATGCATACAGAGGAGGGCTATGAAGATGGTGTGGGGTCTGGAGACCAAGTCCTTCCAGCTCTATACAGCCCCGTTGCCAGAGCGACGAGTAGCGGTACAGCCCCGTTGCCAGAGCGACGAATAGCGTCATGTCCTGGCGTCGGCGGTGTAACGCGTCTTGCCGTCCCCGCGGCATGGATTGTCTTGCCGTCCTCGCGGCATGGATTCTGCAAAGACATGTGGATCCTCCGCCGTGATTTGGCGAGATTTGGGAGCCCTACAATATATGTATCATATTTTGCATGGATATAGGGAATAAAGCACACAGCTTATGTAAACTTATGTGCGATGCATGCACACTCACACCGCAAAAACAGCATTTGTTTTATGGAAGAAAGTGTGTGGTTCTGATACACACCGTCTTTGCAGCTACTAGGTAACTTAGCCTTCCAGAGGCACAAAATGCCTTCCTGGGAGCATCACCTCTCTCTGGCTCCTTCCATCAGAAGACTACAGCCTCAACAGGTGTTAATTTTAAACTCAGAGGGAAATGGCTGTGAAACACAAAGCTTTAATGTCACACAATTAAGTACTCACCCATGAATACAATTTCAAGCTTTTCAGTTGCACCAGGAACATCTCGGTGAGATTTCCATAAATTACAATAAATAATGCTCATTTAAACACAAGGTGCATTGTTTAGGTGAAGGCTGAAAGATTCTAGGGCAGCTCTGTGCATTCTCTCCAGGTGCTTTTGTTTCTATCAGTCAATCACCCTCTCTGGGTGCAAAATCTCACATGCCTTTCTGATGAATAGGGAGCAGGCAGCTCAGAATAAGGGGAAAGGGTGAAAAAACTCAAAATTACTTTGCAGTTCCAGTGCTGGCTTTGGGCTCCAGTTTGGTGCGGTGGTTAGGAGCGTGGACTCTAATCTGGGAGAACCAGGTTTGATTCCCCACTCCTCCACATGCAGCTGCTGGTGGGACCTTGGATCAGTCACAAGTTCTTTCAGAGCTGTTCTCTCACGAGCAGTTTCTCTCAGAGCTCTCTCAGCCCCACCAACCTCACAGGGAATCTGTTGTGGGAAGGGAAAGGAGTTTGTAAGCCGCTCTGAGACTCCTTCAGGTAGTGAAGAGTGGGGTATAAATCCAATCTCTTCTTCTTTTCAATGTTTTTCAGAGTGAGTCTCCCTTAAGACTACTTTATCTACCCATCTATCTACTACTACTGTTCTGCTCCCTAGTGACTAGATTGAGGCCATCGAACTTTGGTCACATTATGAAGGGACGAGAGTTACTGGAAAAGACAATAATGCTAGGGAAAAGTGGCAAGAAAAGAGGAAGAGCCAACATGAGATGGATTGACTCAATCAAATAAGCCACAAGGGCCCTCCGTTTGCATGACCTGAGCACAGCTGTTAACCATTGGGTGTTTGGGAGGCCATTCATTCATAGGGTCACCCAGGACATAATAGGCCACACCCCTGATAGCACATCTCATTAGCATATTAGGCCACACCCATGCTTCCCTTGGCTTGCTTGGGCACCCCGTGGCTGCAAAGAGCCCAGGCAAGCCGGCCCTTGGACAGGCCGGGGAAAGCACGGGGAGGCATTTAAATGCCTCCCCGATCCTTCTAGGGGCCCCGTGGCCTGTCTGCCTTGAAGTTGCCGGGGGATTGCTTTCCAGGCCTTCCCTCTGTAGCCACACACGTAGAGGTTTTGGCTGTAGTCGGCATGGTCAACTCTGAAGCCAGCCGGAACTCCGTTCCTGTGCGTTCCTGCCCAAAAATAGCCCTGGTCGCCATTCATAGGGTTGCATACCTGAGGGACCACCTTTCCCCACATGTTCCACAGAGAGCGCTGCAATCAGGGGGGCAGAACTGACTGGCCTTCCCAAGTCTCAAGGAGGCCAGGTTGGTAACAACCAGGGCCAGGACTTTCTCGGTGGCGGCTCCACTCTGGTGGAATGAGCTCCCAGAAGAGATCAGGGCCCTGCAGAACCTCATGCAGTTCCACAGGGCCTGTAAAATGGAGCTCTTCTGCCAGGCTTTTGGAGCTGCCACCACCATTAACCACCACCGTTAACAATTATCAACTGATAGCTGAAGGTGAGAGAGCCCTTTGTTTCCCCAGAACTCTTAATAACAGCTCGAGTCAGCCGCCAGGAGGACAATTAAAAGAAGATCAAGGAACCAACTATGAGAAGACTGGACTGAGTAATCATAGCCATCGGGAATTAATGCTACTAGCACTTTATTGAGTTGTAGAGTTTAATGGTTTTAGAATTGTTTTAATCTAAATTGCCTCATGTTTTATTGTAAATTATGTGCTGATTTTACGTAAGCCGCCCTGAGCCGGCCTTGGCTGGGAGGACAGGGTAAAAATCCAATCTCTCCTTTTATCTAAAAGAGTTTTGGTGTGACTCCTGGATATGCTCCCACAGCCTTTCGCCCACTCAGCTGCCACTCTCGCAGACTCCCAATCCCCTGGCTGCATTGCCTCACTGCGTTGGCTCGGCCCCACCCACAGAGCCGGCAGCCAGTGTTTCGCTCTCAATTTGAAGGGAGCCGGTGAAGGGGATGGACACTTCACTGTGGGAGCAGCAACCCCTCCATGGGGGAGAAGGAGACAGACCTAGCGAGCAGCAGCAAGCAGGGGAAGCACTCACCTTCGCTGCCCCTCGTGGCCCTTGTCCCTCGGCCGCAAGGCTGGCCCTTTGTCTGGGTGATAGCTCAGCAGCTGCACCGCAGAGAAGACTGCCCAGTGCCTTTCAACAGCTCCCCCACCTTCCTTCAGCAGCAGCAGCAGCGCCAAGGAGGGTCTAGCCTGGAGGAAACAAGCTGCGGCTCCTGGAAAGCTGGACTCTCTCCTGAGGAAGACACTTCTCTTGGTTCCTGTGTGGACCTAACTGTGACTAAGTCCCCTCAGTGGACTTTCAGCATAACCCCCTCCCCCGCCCACTGTACTTTCTCCTCAGTGCCTGTTGCTAGGCAACCAGGTTCTGTCAGTAAAAGGCCCTTTCCACACCTATTTTGGCCTTTGGGAGAAAACTCATTGGGGCCAGTCCTTATAGGGTTGCCAAATCCAGGTAGGAAATTCCTGGAGATTTCATGGGTGGAGCCTAGAGAGGATGAGGTTGGAGGAGGGGTGGGACCTCAGACAGGTGCAATGCCATAGACTCCACCCTCCAAGCCAGCCATTCCCTCATGGGGAACCATTCTTGCCAATCTCCAGGTGGGGGCTGGAGATCACTCACAATTACACCTGCCCCCCAAGAGGGAGGGGAGGAGATGGAAAGCTGAAGCCAGGGGGCAGATGACAGTCGGTTGATGGTTGGCTGGGAGATAGGGTTGCCAACTCCAGGTTGGGGAATTCCTGGAGATTTCAGGGGTGGAGCCTGGAGAGGGTGAGGTTTGAGGAGATATGGGACCTCAGACAGGTGCAATGCCCTGGACTCCACCCTCCAAGCCAGTCATTCCCTCATGGGGAACCATTGTTGCCGGTCTCCAGCAGAGGGATGGAGATCATGCAGAATTACAACAGCTCTTCAGATGACAGAGATCAGTTCCCCAGGAGAAAACGGTGGACTTTCTGTCATTATACCCTGCTGAGGTCACTGCAGCAAATTGACGCTGAGTGCCCAAGGCCGGGGCACTCTCCCAGAGCCTCTTCCTAGAGCTCGTTGTATTTATTTCCACAACAGGCCTTATTCCTAGTAAAGAAATAAATAAATATAAACAATAAATAAGTTGGAAGTGACTTGACACCACTTAACACACACACAGTGATTTGGTAGAGATTCCCTAGTGGAGTCCAGCAGGGTAGAACAGTGAATCTCCCTCCTATTGGCTGTAAAGAAGTATTCCGGAAAGCAAAGTAGGGGCCCTTTCACCACAAACCTCATCCCTCAGACTGTGCACCAGAGCTTGGGGGAAGAAAGAAAGGTGTCGTATAGGCACGATGGGAAAGTTAATGATACACCAGCTTAAGTGCACCATTGATTTTTTAGAACAAAATTAAGAGTCCGGTGGCACCTTTAAGACCAACAAAGTTTTATTCAAGGACTCTAACTTGTTCTATTACTTCAGACCAACACAGCTGCCCACTTTGATGATAGGTTTTTTGTTGGTCTTTTTTCCCCCATCTTGAGCACATATGAAGCTGCCTTGTACTGAATCAGACCCTTGGTCCATCAAGGTCAGTATTGTCTACTCAGACTGGCAGTGGCTCTCCAGTATCTCAGGCTGAGGTCTTTCACATCACCTACTTTATTTTTGCCATGAAGTCACAGCTGATTTATGGTGATCCCATAGGATTTTCAAGGCAGGAGACATTCAGAGGCAGTTTTCCATTTCTGGCCTTCGGTGTTCCTTGGAGGTCTCCCATCAAAATACTAGCCAGGACCAACCCTGTCTAGCTTCTGAGATCTGACGAGATCAGGCTAGCCTGGGCTATTTAACTAGAGACGCCTGGGATCAAACCTGGGGCCTTCTGCATGCCAAGCCAATGCTCTACCTCTGAGCCACAGCCCCTGTTTGAAGAGACCTGGCCCAGACTTTCCAGCCAATCACTGATTAATCAATGATTCAATATTATTGTGATCAAAGGGAAAGAACAATAGATCAGCTAGCTTCATGGTTTTGCCTGCTGGCAATTTATGAAGCTTTCCGCTGTTTTTATTTCAGGCAGCCGTCACAGGTCAGGTAGATCTTCTTTTCTCCTACCTCTTCATATTAAATCATTTCATCTTTACCCTTTTGCTTTCTTCTCCTCTCGCCGCCTCCCACCTTGGCCTCAGAATGGTTCCAGTTAACATTAAAATTTATGGGAAGTTGCTCTCGAAGGTTAAGGCAACGGGAAGAGTTTGAGATGGCCAAACTAATTTGCTGTGACTCCAGTTAACCTTTCCTCACTGCTAGCAAAAGAAACTCAGAAGTATTAACACCCGTGGAAGTGTGCCGAAAGGACACATTTGTTTTTCTCCAAGGGGATATGGAAGTGGGTCATGGAAAGCAAAGAGCCCCTCCGAATGTTACGCAGAGTGAGCAGGAAGTTGGGTAGATTTGCTTCATATTTGGGCTGCCAACCTGCAGATGGGGCCTGGACTTCTCCCAGAATTACATCTGGACCTCCGGACGACCTAGATTATTAAGTTATATATTGAATTTTAATGTTTTGTATGTCTCATGTCATTACGTCCTGTACATTGCCCAGAGCTCAGTGTAAGCTGGGATGTGATTAATCAACAACAACAACAAGAAGAAAATGTTAGCTTTGTGGGGCGGGCTCCATGGCATCACATACCCACTTGGCTCCCTTCTCTCCTCAAACCCCACCCTCCCCAGGCTCCACCCCCAAATCTCCAGGAATTTCCCAAATTGGCATTGGCAACCCTACATCATTTTAGGGATGCTGCCCGAAAATGGGGGGAGTTTGTTTGGGGATTTTGCCCAGCTGATACTATTGGGCTGTATTCTACTCTATCATTCCCCCCCACCATGGCCCTGCCTCTTTTCCCAGCCTGTTTTTCCATTGCTTGATTGTAGCCGTAGCAAGGGCAGCACTCTGGGATCCAAGGGGTAGATCGAAAGGTCTGTGTGTCACTAGAACACAAGAGGCTGCATCTCCTAGGACTTCTCCTATGGAATTGCCAGCCTTTGCCCGCCTCTGATGCCAATGCAGAAGCACCCACAAGGAGGATTATTTAGTTACTTATTATTTATTTACTTTCTCCCCTAATAGGGACCCGAATCAGCTTACATCCCTTTCCCCTCCTCCATTCTATCCTCAAAACAACCCTGTGAGGTAGTTTAGGCTTAGAGTGTGTGGCTGGCCCAACTTATTTATTTTTCGAATTTCTACCCCGCCCTCCCAGACAGAGCCAGCTCAGGGTGGCTTACATAAAAACAAATAAGTTACACTAAAACATAAATTACAATTAAAACAATTCTAAAACCATAATAAAGTGCTAGTAGTCGTCGTCGTTCGTTTGATGGTGGCAGCCATTATTCCGTGTTCTTAACTCACAGTCGGCTCGCAGTGTTCATTTTTGATCATCCTTGCAGTGATTGATGTCCTTTAGGCTGTTGGTAGAAGTTTCAGGGATCCATTCGACCATCTTCTCACATTCTCACATTCGGCCATCAGTTGTTCAACATCAGTGGTGGTGGCAGTTCCCAAAAGCCTGGTGGGAGAGATCCATTTTACAGGCTGTATAGATTCTGCCCCCCAGGCCAGTCCCGGGATGAGGGGGAAACTCTACACTGGCTCAATACATTACACAATAACCCAGAGTGGTAGGCTCTCTGGATTTCAGAACAATAGCCACCAGGATCTCTACTTAATCCCTCGCCAGCCTGAAATTAGAGATCCACAATCTCAGTTGGCATCTGGGTTTTACACACTAGCACCTCCATCCAGAGAGGCACTTAATGCTCAATGGTAGCGTGTGGCCAGGTAGGCCATATTTCTATTCAATATTTCTATACACAGGCCCTGAGGAACTGTAAAAGGTCCCACAGGCTCAAGGATCTAGCAATGCCTCCAGTGACTAAGAGGGACATAAGAGACTGCTGTCTTTAATTATACTGTGGACTTTTTACTTTCCTTAATTAAACCACAGTCATGTCACAAAGGTTACTTGCCTCTGTGAGTTTTCTTGTCCATCCAAATCCTTTCGGGGGAAAAACCCTTCTTGTGAAATGCCACTTGTATCATGAAGCTACCTTATACTGAATCATAGGTCCTCTGGTCTCTCCTGAGGAGACTCATACCTGAGTGGTGGTAGCCATTCAGAGCTTTTCTTGCCACTACGGTACCTGCGACACACCCACTTAGCTGTCTTAGGGGATCTACCCTCCATAGGCCTGCCCAGCAATCATCTATCTGTTTCTTTTCTGCCCAGGCATAATGAATGCAAAGTGCCGAAGGACGTGAATACCAGATACCTGTCTCTTTTCTTGTTGGGTGGGTGGGGAACTCTACCATCTGGTGTGAGCACATACATGCCATTTCCCCCTGTGAAATCTGAATGTACTATCTCATTAGCTTTGGTAGGCTAAAAAAAAATAAACCATAAAAATCTCCTCTCTCATAACATAATGGTAAAGAAATTGAACCGAGGTTCATTTGCAACTCATCAGGAGCAGAATGGAAGTAAGGATTGTTTTCAATTAGGCAAAAAAATCATAAAAGATTTACATAAAATCCCCATCCCGGCTAATTGACATTAGTGTGAGGTTCTTAATATCACACTTTCAGTCCTTGGAGCCTATCCACAGGTCAGAGAGCTTCGCTCCAGAAAGCAACGATTATGTGCCGCAGAGAGAAGAATATATGATGTGGGTTAACAGAGGCGGCACCTTTAAAAAATCAAAAGAATGTTTCAGGGTTCCATTAGATGGCTGAGAACTTTTTTTCCTGCATCACTGTCAAAGCTGCTCTCTGTCTCAGCTTCAGGACTCATTCTTACATTGTCTAAATGGTTTCATGGTCACTGTGCTGTGGATGGATTCAGCCACACACTGTACAGCTCAGTGGGTTAAGGAAGGATGCTTAGCCTCTCTAAAGGGTCACAGCTCAGTAGTACAGTGCATGCCCTACATACATAAGTCCTAGATTCAAATCCTGGCATTTCCAATTTAAAAGATCTGAAGGAGCAACTACACATCGGCGTAACACTTGTGGCCTTCATGTACCATGTTCTCCCCCGTTATGTGTGGGAATCACTTATTTGTGGTGTGACGTCACTATTGTATCATTTTCCTGACTCTGTCGGCGTCAAGAGCCAACGATGAGAAGGTTGGGGTGATGATGTCACAATCCATATCACTGACTGCTGATGGACAAGGATTCTAATGTCCTGGCCCCACTGGTGGACCTCCTGATGGCACTGGTATTTCTGGCCACTGTGTGACACAGAGTGACAGACTGGATGGGCCTTTGGCTTGATCCAACATTGGCGTCTCTTATGTTCTTAAGGATGGGGAAATGTCATGATGTCATAAAATTATTTGGGGGGCAGGGGAGAAAAACTACTCAGGGATGGCATGACTCAAAATCATACACTTTTAATTTTCAGTCATAGCATCGGGAAGGGAGGGAAGACAGCATGGGAAAGCCCAGTCTTTTCAGATCTCAGAAGCTAATCAAGGTCAGCACTTGGAAAGACTCGGCAGAGGAAGGCAACGGCAAACCAGCTCTGCTTCTCATTTGCGTTGGAAGCCCCTTACTGGGGTCACCATAAGTCAAGTGTAACACATTTATTTATTAGAATTTTTTAAAATCACCATTCATCCAAAGGGTCTTGTGATGCCTTACAACATTAAAACCAATAAGGTTTTTTTAAAAAACCCATAAAAATAACAAATATGCCAGGGGGGAAGCCACTGAAGGGAGAGTGAGGCAGCCGGCTGCGCATGTGTGCGCATACGCAGTTCAGCCGGGAGCCTCGATTGCTCCTGCAGACGGGCGCGCCAGCGATCTCATGGCCGCGCTTGCTGTGGCGTCTCGGGTAAGTCCTGCTCTTTTGCAAGTTCTTTTTTCATGCACATTTTCAGCCTGAAGGGCCAGAACGGGGACGGGTGCGCGCCGCTTCCCAGATGTTGTGGTGTGATTGCGCCTGTTTACTGCACCCCCGATCCGTCCCTCTTCCGGCCCTAAATCTCCCGTGTGACCGGGGCTGATGACACTTAACCTATACATGCATCACCAATCGCTTCTACGGATCTAAGATCAAGTTGGGTAGCCATGTCAGTCTGTCTGTAGCAGTAAAAAAGGGCAAGAGTCCAGCAGCACCTTAAAGACTAACAAAATTCGTGGCAGGGGATGAGCTTTTGTGCATCACTGCTTTTTCCTGAATCTGAAGAAGTGAGCGGTCTTTTCTACTGGTTTTTTTACTGCTACTGATCTAAGACTCACACAATATTGTTATGAAAAAAATATTGGGGGGAAATACACGAAGGAGCTATTTTATTTTCCTGAGCATGGAAGATCACCACAGGTTATGAAAGGAAGAAACTGTTAACGTCAACCTTAACCACATAGGTTAAATTTGTGGCATTGTATTCATGGGAGATCACACGGATTCCTTCCACACTAAGGGAGGATAGTCCCGTTGTCCTCAGACCGGGATTCTGTATCACTGTCTTTCGCCAGCCATCGCTGAGAATGTTTTAGTACAATTAAGCCCAAGAAAGTTGCCTGAAGCTATGCTCATCAGAGCTCATGTACTTCCAAGGAAATGTGGCTAGTGACTGAACTGCTAGTCTATTGGAATCGTGACATGACTGCTATATAAACACCATTAGAGCCCTGTTGAGTCACTATAGTTCTGGTGCTCCAACCTCATGTAATGGGGAAATAATGCACTACCCGCAGTCCTCCTGATATCTGTGGACGCCATTTTGTGTGAACAGGGCAACCTTCATATTTTCCAGCCTCAAAAATCTGGGGTTCTGATCTCACACACTGACGCTGGAAAATGCATGTTTGCCTTTTCACACAAAATGGTGACTCATCAAGAGGACCCCACACAGCATAATCGGCTCTTGTGTGCATTAAGTCCCGTCGTGGCTTCTTTAAGAACATCTCTCCTTATATATAATTGAGTAGTGGGTGCCAAAGTTCTAAAATGCACTCCTTTAGTGTATGGACGCTTGAACTGTCAGTCAGAAGACGCTGGCTGGGTTGACTGGCTGCTTTGTGCAGTCCCGCCCAGTGTTTCAAGGTCTTTTGCATATGGAAGCTGATTGGACTTCACTGCATTCCACACCTCAAACTCACCCCCCTCCCCGCAAGGCAGTTGGAATGTCAGTTGCATATAGAACCTTCAAGGTCTTTTGCATATGGAAGCTGATTGGACTTCACTGCATTCCACACCTCAAACTCACCCCCCTCCCCGCAAGGCAGTTGGAATGTCAGTTGCATATGGAACCTTCAAGGTCTTTTGCATATGGAAGCTGATTGGACTTCACTGCATTCCACACCTCAAACTCACCCCCCTCCCCGCAAGGCAGTTGGAATGTCAGTTGCATATGGAACCTTCAAGGTCTTTTGCATATGGAAGCTGATTGGACTTCACTGCATTCCACACCTCAAACTCACCCCCCTCCCCGCAAGGCAGTTGGAATGTCAGTTGCATATGGAACCTTCAAGGTCTTTTGCATATGGAAGCTGATTGGACTTCACTGCATTCCACACCTCAAACTCACCCCCCTCCCCGCAAGGCAGTTGGAATGTCAGTTGCATATGGAACCTTCAAGGTCTTTTGCATATGGAAGCTGATTGGACTTCACTGCATTCCACACCTCAAACTCACCCCCCTCCCCGCAAGGCAGTTGGAATGTCAGTTGCATATGGAACCTTCAAGGTCTTTTGCATATGGAAGCTGATTGGACTTCACTGCATTCCACACCTCAAACTCACCCCCCTCCCCGCAAGGCAGTTGGAATGTCAGTTGCATATGGAACCTTCAAGGTCTTTTGCATATGGAAGCTGATTGGACTTCACTGCATTCCACACCTCAAACTCACCCCCCTCCCCGCAAGGCAGTTGGAATGTCAGTTGCATATGGAACCTTCAAGGTCTTTTGCATATGGAAGCTGATTGGACTTCACTGCATTCCACACCTCAAACTCACCCCCCTCCCCGCAAGGCAGTTGGAATGTCAGTTGCATATGGAACCTTCAAGGTCTTTTGCATATGGAAGCTGATTGGACTTCACTGCATTCCACACCTCAAACTCACCCCCCTCCCCGCAAGGCAGTTGGAATGTCAGTTGCATATGGAACCTTCAAGGTCTTTTGCATATGGAAGCTGATTGGACTTCACTGCATTCCACACCTCAAACTCACCCCCCTCCCCGCAAGGCAGTTGGAATGTCAGTTGCATATGGAACCTTCAAGGTCTTTTGCATATGGAAGCTGATTGGACTTCACTGCATTCCACACCTCAAACTCACCCCCCTCCCCGCAAGGCAGTTGGAATGTCAGTTGCATATGGAACCTTCAAGGTCTTTTGCATATGGAAGCTGATTGGACTTCACTGCATTCCACACCTCAAACTCACCCCCCTCCCCGCAAGGCAGTTGGAATGTCAGTTGCATATGGAACCTTCAAGGTCTTTTGCATATGGAAGCTGATTGGACTTCACTGCATTCCACACCTCAAACTCACCCCCCTCCCCGCAAGGCAGTTGGAATGTCAGTTGCATATGGAACCTTCAAGGTCTTTTGCATATGGAAGCTGATTGGACTTCACTGCATTCCACACCTCAAACTCACCCCCCTCCCCGCAAGGCAGTTGGAATGTCAGTTGCATATGGAACCTTCAAGGTCTTTTGCATATGGAAGCTGATTGGACTTCACTGCATTCCACACCTCAAACTCACCCCCCTCCCCGCAAGGCAGTTGGAATGTCAGTTGCATATGGAACCTTCAAGGTCTTTTGCATATGGAAGCTGATTGGACTTCACTGCATTCCACACCTCAAACTCACCCCCCTCCCCGCAAGGCAGTTGGAATGTCAGTTGCATATGGAACCTTCAAGGTCTTTTGCATATGGAAGCTGATTGGACTTCACTGCATTCCACACCTCAAACTCACCCCCCTCCCCGCAAGGCAGTTGGAATGTCAGTTGCATATGGAACCTTCAAGGTCTTTTGCATATGGAAGCTGATTGGACTTCACTGCATTCCACACCTCAAACTCACCCCCCTCCCCGCAAGGCAGTTGGAATGTCAGTTGCATATGGAACCTTCAAGGTCTTTTGCATATGGAAGCTGATTGGACTTCACTGCATTCCACACCTCAAACTCACCCCCCTCCCCGCAAGGCAGTTGGAATGTCAGTTGCATATGGAACCTTCAAGGTCTTTTGCATATGGAAGCTGATTGGACTTCACTGCATTCCACACCTCAAACTCACCCCCCTCCCCGCAAGGCAGTTGGAATGTCAGTTGCATATGGAACCTTCAAGGTCTTTTGCATATGGAAGCTGATTGGACTTCACTGCATTCCACACCTCAAACTCACCCCCCTCCCCGCAAGGCAGTTGGAATGTCAGTTGCATATGGAACCTTCAAGGTCTTTTGCATATGGAAGCTGATTGGACTTCACTGCATTCCACACCTCAAACTCACAAGTAGAATTTTTGCTCACAAGATTCTGCAACTTAGAGGGAACTTTGCTCACAGGGTGTCTGTTGTGGGGAGAGGAAGGGAAGGTGACTGTAAGCCACTCCGAGACTCCTTCAGGTAGTGAAGGGCGGGGTTCAAAAACCTCTTCTTCTTCTTCCTCTTCCTCTTCCTCTTCCTCCTCCTCTTCCTCCTCCTCCTCCTCCTCCTCCTCTTCCTCTTCCTCTTCTTCCCTTGTTGCCATAGAGTAAATTTGCTTGTTTATGTTCCTTTGGGACCAACAGTACAAGGCATGTAAAGCATATCAGTTTGGGGGGCCCTGCCCTGACCCAATTTGTTGTCTGACATGAGTTCATGGAATTAATGTTCCTAAATGCTCTCAGGCCCAAATTCTGCTCATGGGGGAGAGGGAATTCAGTCTTTCCCCCCTACACTTTCCCCCCAAGCAGAAATGGCTGCAAAGGGGCCATATTTGCCCTGATCTTGGGCTCCACGTGCATCGACTGCTGTGGTGTAACCCAGGGGACAGAGACTGTCTTTTATTTTCAGTATCTTCTATCCCTTTGTACTTGGAATGACAAATAATTCTATAATTAATATGTTTATCTGTTACATTGGGTACCTTTGGATCTAAACTGTCTGCATGAGCCTTTGTTTAACTATTCTTTTGTCTTACTGATGAAGACACTTTGGTTTAGATGAGAAAAATTAGACATCCGAAAATGCCTAGTGACCTGGGGGAGGGATGGTTCATTTTAATTTATTGCACTTTGTAGTTCTAATTAGTATATCTGTTTATATTTCTAATTAGTGTTTTTTTCTTATCAGGTGATCAGTGGCTAGGGGGCAGGGCCTAGCAGCGGGGGAGCCCCACCTCCACTCGGTGGGGTGGTCTGGCAACTGTATATATGGCAGACAACATAATGGCATCTTCCTGTCACAGATTCTGATTGTTATCAGCAGGGCTCTTTTTGTAGAAAAAGCCCAGCAGGAACTCATTAGCATAATAGGCCGCACCCAACAGCAGAAACTCATTAGCATATTAGGCCACAACCCTGACAGCACAGCTCATTAGCACATTAGGCCACACCCACATGTTACCAGAAGTGTGGTCATCCAGCCACACCCACCTTTTGCTTCTTATTCTGTTTACCTTGTTTGTTGTCATAGGCCAGGGCTTTTTTTGTAGCAGGAACTCCTTTGCATGTTAGGCCACAAACCCCTAATGTAGCCAATCCTAATGAGTTTCTGCTGTTGGGTGTGGCCTATTATGCTAATGAGTTCCTGCTGGGCGTGGCCAACTCGGGAGCCAGCCAGAACTCCCTTCCTGTGCGTTCCTGCCCAAAAATAGCCCTGGTTATCAGTGTATGACGGAACAAAAGCAGGTCTCATTGTTTCTGCAAAGCACTCTGTTTTCACTGTTACATCATTGGGAAAATAATGAATGAAAAGATGGGCACTCTCCCAGAAATAAATCTTACAATGTGAATGAGCAGAACACTCATTTGCAACATATTTCTATTGGAAAGTTAACACTGAAATCAGACGCATTTGGTTCATGGATTCAGAAGAGATTAACTGATTGGTTTTGACAGAGTCACATAATTGTGGTAAGGTAAGATTGGAGAAGACCCTGATGCTGGGAATGATTGAAGGTCAAAGAAGGGGACACAGCAAAGGATGAGATGGTCAGACAGTGTTATCTATGCAACGAACATGAAATTGAACAAACTCCAGAGAGCGGCGGAAGACAGGAGGGCCTGGCGTGATGTGGCCCATGGGGTCGCGAAGAGTCGGACTCGACTATGCAACTGAACAACAACAACAACAACAACAAAGATAGCCATGCCCAAAACCTCCCCAAATATCTCACCCTAATCTATTTGAAAGTGCTCTGGTAAGAATCTTAGAAATTGTATTTTATCTTTTAATGTTAAGGTAGACAGGATAAGGGATATACATATCATCCCTTATCCTGTCTAAAAGGTAAAGGTAAAGGTTCCCTTGCTCGAAAGCCAATCGAATCCGACTCTAGGGTTGCGGTGCTCGAGCCAGCGCTGTCCGAAGACGTTTCCGTGGTCATGTGGCCGGAATGACTAAACACCAAGGCGCACGGAATGCTGTTACCTTCCCACTGAAGTGGTACCTATTTATCTACTTGCAATTTCTTGCTTTCAAACTCCTAGGTTGGCAGGAGCTGGACACGGAACTCTGTTACCTTCCCACTGAAGTGGTACCTATTTATCTACTTGCAATTTCTTGCTTTCGAACTGCTAGGTTGGCAGGAGCTGGAACTAGAGACGGGAGCTCACTCCGTCATGCGGCACACTCGGGTCTCGGACTGCTGAACTACCAACCTTCCACTGCCTGCAGTTCAGCGTCTTAACCACTTGAGCCACCGCAGTTCCTTTATCCTGTCTACCTTAACATTAAAAGATAAAATACAATTTCTAAGATTCTCACCAGAGCACTTTCAAATAGATTAGGGTGAGATGTTGGGGGTCTTGGTGCTTTTGATTTCATTTACTTATGCAAGTGTGTGTGTGTGTGTCATTGTGGTTCTTTCATATGTAATCATTTCAAGAGTAGTTAGACTGATTTTTAAATAACAGTCTTAAAAACATAACAAGAGTGATGTTGGGCTGGGTTAAACGTTTTTTAAATCCAGTAGCATCTTAAAGATCAACATAAGCTTCCAAGTTTCAAAGTTCCCTTAGTCAGATATCAGACAAAGGTACCTGACCAAGGCAGTTTAACTCTTGAAAGCTTGTTACCCCCCCCCCCATTCTTGTTAGTCTCTAAGGTGCTACTGGACACAAATATAGGCCCTGTTTCCATGTGTTTGCTTTAAAGGGAATGCTTCCTTCAGGGGGGGACCATTACACCCTACATTACAAACATGCCTTAATTTGATGCCTCCCGTAATTATTCCAAGGCAGTTTTAAAAGGTGACAGCAGAGCCAAGCAACACCTTTAAAACACAGTACAAAGCCACAACTTGGAACACACATTCTCTCTGTCTCTCTCTCTCTCTGAGCCAGTTTGGTGTAGTGGCTAAGAGCAGTGGACTCTAAACTGGAGAACCGGGGGGTTGTTTATTTATTTATTTATTTATTTGTTGGACTTTTACCCTGCCCTCCCGCCTAGGTGGCTCAGGGCGGCTTACAGTAGTTAAAAACCAGTATACAGTTAATAGAAATCTCAGGTCTAAAACAATACAATACGATATCAAAATACAGCTTATTAAAATTAGAACGTGGCGGCCATCTGTTATAAAGTGCTAGTGCTTATGTGGAACGGTCAGTGTGGCCAGAACTGTTAAAATGCTTGCCGGAACAGCTCAGTCTTTACCGCTCTACGGAATTGTTGAAGATCCTGCAGAGCTCGAATTTTGTTTGGGAGCTGATTCCATTTGTTTGATTCCCCACTCCTCCACACGAAGCCTGCTGGGTGACCTTTGGTTAGTCACAGTTCTCTTGGAGCTCTCTCAGCCCCACCTACCTCACAGGTTGTCTGTTGTGGGGAGAGGAAAGGAAGGCGATTGTAAGCCGCTTTGAGACACATGAGGCCTGCTGGGTGACCTTGGATCAGTCATAAGTTTTCTCAGAGCTGTTCTCTCAAGAGCAGTTCCCTCATATCAGAAAAATTACCCCTTTTAAAGTTAAAAGTGGTTGTGTGAGTCTTTTTGGCCAGGTGTTTCCTTAAATAGAGGCCTCCCCCAGCAGAGTGCTGGCAGCAGCTATTCAAATGCACCCAGGCACTCAATCACATGCAAAACAATGCCCCTTCCTTTTCCTCTCAATTGCAGTCAATCACAGTCAAACAATGCCCTTTCCTCTCTCAAGCAGCCAGGAATCTGCAAAAACTCCAAGCGCTTCCACACACTCCCAGACCAGTTCTCCCACCAAAATCCTCAGCTGGATCCTCTCCGCTGAAAGCAAATAAAAAACCACTCACCCCTCTGTCTCCTGCTCCTGCTCCTGCTCAGAGCTCAGCTGGGTCTCCTCTGCCTCTGGCCAGGTGTTTCCTTAAATAGAGGCCTCCCCCAGCAGAGTGCTGGCAGCAGCTATTCAAATGCACCCAGGCACTCAATCACATGCAAAACAATGCCCCTTCCTTTTCCTCTCGAGATTTTGAAGGCGGAGCCTGGGGCAGGTGGGGTTTGGGGAACGGCAGGACCTCAGAAGGTTACTATGCCATACAGTCCACCCTCCAGAGCAGCCATTTTCTCCAGGTCTCCAAAGTTGATCATCTGGAGATCAATTGTAATAGCAGGGCATCTCCAGGCAATGTTGCTTAGGGAAGACCTCCGGAGACTGAGTCACCATAAGCCACAAGCAAGAGCAAAAGCCTAAGATTGGATATAGGAATAACATGATAGGTTGCTGGAAGGAACGACTGCTGTAAAGACCGCAATATTATTTATTTAGAATATTTTTTTAACCCCACCTCACAGCGGCGGCTCCAAAGGCAGCAGACTTCTTTGAAAGAACCACTCAAACAAACAAACAAAAACAGAAACTCGGGGCTATGAAACCTGAGATCCGATATGTTACTTATTTATTTGCCAGCAACATGCAGAAAGCTTTCCAGGGGAAAAAGGATCAGATCAGAGAAACGGATATCAAAACTTTGGCAGCAGGTAAAGAACAGAGCTTTCTTTTAAAAAATCACGGGTGGCAGATGAAAACAATCTACCAATGGCAGGCTGCAGATAAAACAATGATTCAATCAAGGCGAGGACAAACTTTACCGTAGCCTTTCCGTATGATAAGTGTAAGTGGGTCTGAGTCCGGGCCATCCCTGTGCAATTATCAGTGTGGAAGAGCTGACTCCATACAATTCATTTTCCACCAGGCTAATTGTTTTCTCCAACGCCATCTCTTCCCATTACGGAATCATTGTCGTGGTTGTTTTAAGTCATGCATACTGATTATTAACATGCAAAGGAACATAAAAAAAATTATTCCACTCATCCTTCATGGCAAGTCTGTAAGGGCAGTGGGGGGGGGGGGCTTTATGACTTCTCTGTTCCTGAGAAGCAGTAAAGGCTAGGTATTGATTTATGTACTCCATTTTATACCCCACCTTCCTCCCCGATGAAGACATAAATGGCTCGCACGGTTCTCCTCGCCTCCATTTTATCCTCACAACACTGCGAGGTCAGTTAGGCTGAGCTTGTGTTAGGGTTGCCAACTCCAGGTTGGGAAATTCCAGGATATTTGGAGGTGGAGCCCAGGGAGGGGAAGTTTGAAGAAGGGGAAGGACCTCAGCAGGGCATCATGCCATAGAGTCCACCCTCCAGAGCAGCCATTTTCCCCAGGGAGACTAGTCTCTGTAGCCTGGAGTTCAGTTGAATGCTGGGAGATCTCCAGGTCCCACCAGGGGATTGGCAATCCCTAGATGTTCTGAATAGCCCACAGACACACAGCAATGTTAACAATGTTAAGTGGAGTCTGTGGGATAAGCCAGTGAACATAAGAGCCCTGTTTTGATCTATCCAGTGGTCCATCTAGTCCAGCCTCCTGTCTCACACAGTGGCCAACCAGTTCCTCTGGAGGGCCAACAACAGGGCATAGAGGCCGAGGCCTTCATAAGACTATAAGAAGAGCCCTGCTGGATCAGACCAGTGATCCATCCAGTCCAGCATCCTGTCTCACTCAGTGGCCAAGTGGCCAACCAGTTCCTCTTGATTGCCAACAACAGGGCATAGAGGCCAAGGCCTTCATAAGACCATAAGAAGAGCCCTGCTGGATCAGACCAGTGATCCATCCAGTCCAGCATCCTGTCTCCCACAGTGGCCAACCAGTTCTTCTAGAGGGCCAACAACAGGGCATAGAGGCCAAGGCCTTCATAAGACCATAAGAAGAGCCCTGCTGGATCAGACCAGTGATCCATCCAGTCCAGCATCCTGTCTCACACAGTGGCCAACCAATTCCTCTGGAGGGCCAACAACAGGGCATAGAGGATGAGGCCTTCCCCCAGTGTTTCCTCCTGACACTGGTATTCAGAATTTTACTGCCTCTGAATGTAGAGGTTCTGTATAGTCACCATGGCTAGTAGCACTGATAGGCCTACCATGAATCTGTCTAACCCCTTTTAAAGCTGTCTGTGCCTCTGGCCATCGCTACATCCTCTGGCAGCTAACTCTGCATTTTAATTACTTGCTGTGTAAAGAGGTAGTTCCTTCTGTCTGTCCTGAACCTACTGCCCACCACCTTCATTGGATGCCCTTGAGTTCTCCTACTGTCAACTCTCTTTACTCCATGCGTAATTTTTATAAACCTCTGTCATGCCCTTTCTTAGTTGTTTCTTTTCTAAACTGAAAAGTCCCTGACTGTTCAGCCTTTCCTCATAGGAAGGTGCTCCAGTCCCCTAACCATCTGGTTGCACTCCTCTGTACTTTCCCCAGCTCTGCAATGTCCTTTTGGAGATAGGGTGACCAGAACTGCACACAGGTCCCTGCCACGCGGCAAGCAAAGTGTGGCTATTCAGAGCCGCACCAAAAGAAACACGCTGTGGCGGGATCACATTGATCCCCTGAGCCACACCGTTGCTCCCCGGCACAATCAGATGCCGGGGGGGAAGCCACCAAGCGGAGCGGGAGGCTGCTGGCTGCGCATGTGTGCGCACGCGGAGTTCGGCTGGGAGCCTCAATTGCTCCAGAAGACAGATGCTTGGGCGATCCAATGGCCGCGCTTGCTGCGGCGTCTCTGGTAAGTCCTGCTCGGGAGGTGGGGTTTTTTAACAGCGGATTTTCAGCCGGAAGGGCCAGATCGGGGACGGGTGCGCACTGCTTCCCAGATGTTGCGGTGAGATCGCGCCCGTTTGCTGCACCCCCGATCCGTCCCTCTCCCAGCCCAAAACCTTTCGTGTGACCGGGGCCACAGTATTCCAAATGAGGCCACATAATAGATCTATGCAGAGGTATTATAATGTTGGCCATTTTATTTTCAATTCCTTTCTGAATAATCCCCAACATAGAGTTTGCCTTTTTCGCTGCTGCAGCCTACTGGGTTGACACTTCCATTGAGATATCCACTACGACCCCAAGATCTCTTCCCCATTCAGTCTCAGCAAATTCAGACCCTATTCACACATACTTGAAGTCAGAACTTTTTTTGCCCCAGTGTGCCTCACCTTACACTTACCAACACTGAACTTCATTTGCCACATTTGTTGACCACTCACCCAGTTTGTGGAGCTCCTCTGGCAGCTCTTCAGTCAACCTTGGTTTTCAGCATCCTGAATAATTTTGTGTCATCTGAACACTGAGCCACTATACTGCTCACCCCTAAGTCCAGTGGTCCCATGTACTCCAGTACATACAGTGTCCAACCAGTTGCCCCAGAGTGCCAAACAAACAGAGCACAGAGGCTGAGGCCTGCTCCAGCAGCTGTCTACCAGCACTTGTTTTCAGAGGTTTCCTGCCTCTGTATATGCAGGTTCTCTCCAGTAACCATAGGCTACCAGCCACCGTTAACGGAGGGGCTCTTCCATAGCCCCTCAACAAATCTCTATCTAATCTGGAATTTTGAACCTAGATCACATCTATCACAAAAAACACCTTCATTCGGTTTCTGCATTTCCACAGATTTCCTGGAAGCTTCTCCAGCAATGACACCATGTTCTAAAACTGCCAGCACTGCCTTGGCAAATCCTGGGAGTATTTGGGGGTGGCACCTGGGAAGGGTGGAGTCTGAGGAGGATTTGACATCCCTTTGGGTGACGCTCTAGGGCTTTCCCCTAATATTTGTGGTACAGAACATAGAGACATGGGGAAATCCCTAGTATTGCTATGGAGGCCATTTTCCAGTCATTTTTTTCCCCTCCTGTTCCTCAATTTCTGTAAGGCAGGGGTTTTGCTGCCACAAGGACGGCAGAAGACAGGGAGGCCTGGCGTGATCTGGTCCATGGGATCGCGAAGAGTCGGACTCGACTGTGTGACTGAACAACAAAAAAAAGCTGGACAGGAAAGAGAATGAGAAGGAGGATACTCCCTCCCCCCCACATTCCAGATCTATGACAGGGCTACCTGACACCATGGTGGGTGGGGGCTTCCTAGTTTTCATCTGAATGGTCAACCACCTGAAAAATTGTAACCCATGGCAAAGTCATTCATAGCCTTACAAATTTTTTACAAATGGGTGGAGCCACTTCTGTACTCAATGGAATGAGAGCCAGTGTGGTGTAGTTGATAAGAATATCAGACTAGCACCAGGCAGAGCTAGGTTCGAATCCCCACTTGTGCTATGGAACCCTGCTGGGAGACCTTGGACCTGACACAACCTCTCAGCCTAACCTACCTCACAGGGCTGTTATGAGGATAACATGGAGGAGAGGAGAATGGTGTAAATTGCCTTGGGTCCCCATTGGGAAGAAAGGCAGGGTACATATGAATTAATAATAATAAAATAATAATAATAACCTTTCCCATGGCTACATATCCCATGTTATCATCACACAAAAATCAAACAATGAAAATTAAGTCTAAGTCAAGGTGTACTGGTGGTGGCCAGTGGGGTAACAGAATAACCCAGCGTGTGAAAAGGATTTCTCGGAGGTCCTTTAGAGAAAGGGAAATGAGAAACACGAACAGCTGCCAAGAATCCGAGTGTGAGCCATGTGCAGATTTATGCCAGTGCACTAAAAAACTGTGCAGGGTGCCTCTGTGTATATTTATTACTTATTGCGAGACAAAGGATTTGCAGCCACTAGTGCCTGGGACACTGTGGGTTATTAATCAACATGTCAATCACCAATAATGTTAAGCTGTATATTTGCCGTTATGCAAATGTGCTGTCTTCTACTAGCTCTTTGTTGATCTCTTGCTCTGAATGCTGATGGAGTTTCTTCATTATAAAACATTGCTGACCTCTGATCAGGGTTCCCAACTCTAGACTGGGAAATTGCTGGAGTTCTGGGGACAGAGTATGGATGGTGGAGTTCGGGGAAGGAAGGGAACTCGTTGGGGATACGATGCCCTAGGGCCCACCTTCCAAAGCTGCCATTTTCTCCAGGGGAATTGAACACTGTGGTCTGGAGATCAGTCGTAATCCCAGGAGAACTCCAGGCGCCACCCGGAGGTTGGGAACCCTGCTCCTGATCTATATTAAAATAAAATTGGCTTGGGTTCCTCTTCAGATGGACCTGTTGGGGAATTCTGAAGGGAGCCAAAGGAGTTCTGAAAAGATTAACAAAATTGCTCTTAATGGGTGTTTGTTTTAGGGTTCTTAGACTCTTGCTGGGAGGAGGGGATCCCCTGCTTTGGGAGCCCTCCCCTGGCACCATTCAGCCAGACAGCAAGGGGACTTACCAGCAGGAAACTGAGGACTAAGCCTCTGTTGCCAGGGATGCAGCAATGTCACTTCCAGCAATGTGGAGATGCTCTCATATTTGGGCAAGAACTCTATGGTAAAATTGCCTTCTACCATAGAGTTTTTGTTGAAATACCCGAGTGTTCCCATGTTGCTGGTGATGTGATGACATCACTTCCAGTGCACTAGGATCGCCAGACCTCCTCATGGAGGCGGGGGTCTCCTGCTGGCAGGCCTTGCTCCCCAGCCACCAATAAGCTGGTCAGTGCAGGGACTTACGTGAAGAAAGAGAAAGGTCCAGGCCTCATCACCAGCATTGCATAGGAAGTGACATCATCACACCAGCAATGTCCAGGTGATACTCTGGTATTTGGGCAAAAATTCTATGGTAGAAGCTGGGTTTACCATAGAGTTTCTAATGAAACACCAAAGTGTCACCTGGACAACATTGGTGTGATGATGTCACTTCCTATGCGCCACCAGCGATGATGTTACTTCCTGTGCGCCACCAGCCTTTCTCTTTCTCCAGGTAAGTCTACCACATTTCCCACCAGTTGCCAGGAGGGATCTGGCACCCTTATGGTGCACACTGGAAGTCATATTGATATGCCAATGGTGACAGAGCCCTAAGCCTCTGTTTGTTGCCAGTAAGTTCCCCCCCCACCTGCCCACCCCCCACCAGTTGCCAGTAGGTAGCAACCCTAGTGTGTTTACATTCCCCAGAATTTACTGGAAACTTGCATTCTCTCTTCCCCAACCTGTTACAAGCTATTTATCAGTGCAACCCCATTGTAAAGCCTGGCCTGGTCTTTTCCATAACCATCAGCATGATGCTGACATTTTTGCGCGTAATCCCTCAGTTCCTATTAAAGTCACATCAGCTCATAAAAATGAGAAAATATGGAGGCATTCCAAAGAGAGTGACAACGGGACGCTCAATGGAAGAATGATCATTGGAAAAGGCAATTTCTCTTTCTCGGGCTTTTTGTCTCACATAGAATACAATGGATCTTGTGTCAGGCATCGCTGCGATATTTTACACTGTCATGTATTCCCCCTAACATCTATTGACGCACCATTCAAAAGAAGGAACGAAAAATTCCTCAGGACACATTTACATTTCATATCTGGGGTGGGGGGGGTGCTTCTTTTCCAACCTGCAAACTTTAATTTTACAATTTAAATATATATAGGACATCTCATCCATGAAGGGCAGGCATTAAGTTTCTTTCAGGAGTATGAAGGACCCCATAACTCATAAGTGCCTCAGGTATGAATGAATTATAAAGGCCCCTCTCAAGAGTGAAAGAAGCATAATCACTCTTCAAGGGTGAGATATTCTATTTACTTCAGGGGGATTTATCCCAGGCTACTTTAAAAGAAAGTGTTTAAAACCTCAATAACCATTTTAGGGCCAGATTTTGCCCCAAGCAAAATCTGAGGTGAATTTGAAGGATCCTGTTCAAGTGAATCATCGGGAGAAATTTTGAGGGAACTTAAAAGCATTTCAGTAAGATAAGAAAACAGTGCTCAAGAGAGTTTGGCTCATTTCTTAGGGAAAGGGTGACTGGAGAAAGTAATTTAGTAATCTCAAGGCTCAACGTTCAAGGAGCGTGTCTACAAACTTATATTGGCTTTTACCAGTTAAATTGTCACGGTTTCCTCCAAAGAATCCTGGGAACTGTAGTTCGACAAGAATGCTGACAACTCTGTCAAGAAGCTGAGCATCTCCCTACTCCCTCACAGAACATTTCCCTGAAGAGAAGGAATGAAAAACTAATTTAAGTATGTGGAACCGATACACCAAGGACCATCCTAACTCATCCGCAACCATAGTTTTCCTTCTCTGATGTTGCTGCACAGCAAAATCCAGTAAAACTGTAAACCAAATTTGCAGCAGTAATAATCTACCATTAAGTTTGTATTATATTTTTACCCCACCTTTCCTCCAAGGCACTCTTGTCAGCAGGAGTATGCATACATACTCTTCCCCCCCCCCATGCTAGCCTGACAACAACCCTGTGAGGTAGGACAGGTAACTTTATCGACCAAATCTGCTCACAATGTGTATTCTGACTTGCCAAGTTTATCTAGGCAGCCTGTCAGCACCAGAGTGCTTTTTTTTGTCAGCTTTAAACCAAAAAAATCTGGTAATGTATCATATTTGTAAAGGTCGGTAAAACAAATGTTGTAACCTAATCTGAGCACCATTACATATAATCTGGTAATCTCAAACAAACAAATTTAAGTATGTGGAACCGATACACTGAGGACCATCTTAACTCATCTGCAATCATGCTAATTCTATCTTGCAAGTTTAAACTTTAAAAATCAACCATAGTTTTCCTTCTCTGATGTTGCTGCACAGCAAAATCCAGTAAAACAGTAAACCAAATTTGCAGCAGTAATAATCTACCATTAACTTTGTATTATATTTTTACTCCACCTTTCCTCCAAGGCACTGCTGTCAGCAGCCTGCATACATACTCTTCCCCCCCCCATGCTGGCCTGACAACAACCCTGGGAGGTAGGACAGGTGACATTATCGACCAAATCTGCTCACAATGTGTATTCTGACTTGCCAAGTTTATCTAGCCAGCCTGTCAGCACCAGGGTGCTTTTTTGTCAGCTTTAAACCATAAAAATCTGGTAATGTATCATATGTGTAAAGGTCGGTAAAACAATTGTTGTAACCTAATCTGATCACCATTACATATAATCTGGTAATCTCAAAACTAGAGAATAGTTGAAATCCTGTACACGGGGGCTGCTTTGTGTGTCAGAACTGTCAGAGGCCAACTCTGGCCTGGAAAATTCCTGTAGACAAAAGGGACAAAATCAGCTCCACACTGGTCACCAGTCAGTTGGGGGGTCATACAAGACGCATTCCAACTTTGTACAGACATGGTTCCCCTTCCTACAATACATGTCAAACAATGATCTTTTACCAAGCAACTCATGCTACTCCCCATGGCTCCACTTGTAGCACAGCACGCTACTCAAGACCTTAGTGATTACAGAGAGTAGGTTGGTTCAATACCTTATTGTATGAATAGAAAGGCTGAGCGACCCTTAGAAAATGAGATTTAATATGTTCTTAGTCTTGTCAGTTATTGGTCTATAGAAATGTTTTTCGACACTGGAAGTTGAATAACAGTTTATCACGGGCATGATTTCCCTCCTCTTCTTATGCACTTTTATGTAATGTTTGGTATGTATGTTTGACATTTAATAATTTTTTTAAAAAAATCCCATAGATTTGGGGATGGTGCCTGTGGAGGAGGGTGTTTGGGGGGTGATTTCATCTAGAATCCATGCCATACCGTAGAGTTTGCCTTCCAAAGCTGTCATTTTCTCCAGGGGAACTGATCTCTGTAGTCTGAGGATCAGTTGCAATTCTGGAAGATCTCCAGGCCCCACCTAAGTAAGGCCTGGCAACCAGATGGGAACAGATCATACCTGATGGGGGCGCTGAGATAATGGAAGGTGTTTTATCATGTATTGTAATCATTTCATAAACTGCCTTAAGGGCGCAAGGCAAAAAAGTGTGGGTTTAATTGTTCAATTGATTTAAAAATGATTTGACAAATACAACTATATCATAACCACATCTTATAAAATGTGATAAGTCCACTGGGAATCAGGTACCATAGCAAAGAGAACTGAATACAGCTCACCGGCTGCCCAATGGCCATCCCTGTTTTTAAACACCAGATTGCCCAAGCAGACAAGCCATAAACTACTTGGCTAATGCAACAGGTATCTCTAAATGAGCTCCCTATTCTATGGCAGTTTAAAAAAAAAAGAAATATCATGTTCTATATGGGATTTACAACACGCTTACATCCTTGCGTGGTTTTAAAGAAGAGGGATCTTTATAATTATATAAGCTTGATGTTATTTAAATATTTACCAACATTAAACACCAAAGGGGCCACATGGTTGATCCGGGGGATTTGTATTGTTCCAGACTAATACCCTTCATAGGATATTATGCAAATCTCATAAACTTTTATATTGTTGTTGTAGCTCGAAGCACCGTGTCCCAAGGCAGCAATTCACTATGTTGAAACAGATAAGGTTTTAATAATAAATACTGATGATGAATAAGTCAGAAAGTTTGTGTGATGCTAATGTTCTCGTCGGCCCCCGGGTAGTTTATTAGATAAACAAGGAACATTTTCTAAGTTGCTTGCACTCGGGTGGCCATTTTGTTTTCCAGGAAAAGCTTGTACAATAAATTATTTTGAGCCATTCGATGTTAACCGACAAATGGCGCTCACTTGGAATTTACCGCGACTTTCCCGAGAATTAAGATTTAAAGACAGAAATGATCCCGTTCTAGCATGAGAACTTAAAGAGATTAGGGTGAACTTACCTGCTGTGGACAATTAAAAGCAGACGTTGCACAAGAGGAGTTTCTACTCAAATTCAGAGTACCTCATAGGTTATTATGCAAATACACACGCACACACATATGGGGGGACCCACAGAAATTTGCAGAGGAAAGAAAGTCCCATTCTCTCTCCCTGGCAACTATTTCCTCTCCTCTTGTTATGGCTCTAGCATATTCTTCAGTGGTTTGTGAATCCTTGGCCTGCTCCTTGAACATTTCCGTTTTATTTTCAAATCTGTACACTGTATTTCCTTCCTTGCAGGATTCTGCATGTCCACAGCTTTATAAAAGCTGGAGAAGGTAAATGAAAGAATCGTACCCAGTAGAGCCCCTAGCTCTTAAAGACTGTGTCTTTCATCATTTCCGAAGGAGGCCAGTCATTTGACCTCTTCCAAAAGGCCAATTCACACAGGTAGGGCTATCACTAACAAAGCTTGTGTTTGGGCTGCTGTTAGAGCCCTTTGTGAAGGCAGGTAGGAACTGCTAAGCAGAGAGAAGTTGATGCACAGATTGATAGAGACAGAGGCAGTATATTAGTCCCAGGCTGTGAGGGGGTTCAAAAGTACCTTTTAAGTGGTCCACAAACAAATCAGAAGTCAGGGCAGATACCAGAGATGCCAGGTCTTCTGCTGTGATGGGAGACCTCAGGCTAGCAACCTGTTCTTCCCTCCATTGCTCCTTTGGGTGGTGGGAGATTTTAGTTTAATATTGGCCCTGGTCATACAGGCCGGAAAATGTGGGGAGGAAGCGTGGCTGTTTGCCACAGGGCAAAATAATGCGCGGTTGCGCAAGCAGACGTCCCATGGAGGTCCCGTGTTTCGGGGGGAGGTGCCGATCACAGGACAATCCTGCGGCACTGCAAAGAAGTGGGGCCGTGGGGCAAATGGGGTTGTGTTGTTGTTTTTTTAACTAAAGTGTGCGCATGCTCCGTTGGGTGCTTGTGCACATCTGTGGAGACTTGGGGGAAAAAAACCTTTTTGCAAGGGGACATGGGCGGGCGCCGGAACTACAACCGGAAATGCAATCAGGCGCCCGCCCATGCCCCATGGTTTACAGAAACTAGTACCTCGGAGGTACTAGTTTTTTACCGCGCATCTTCGGAGGGGTGAGCCTTGGGAGCTGTACGCTTCCCAGATGTGGCGGTGAGATTGCACCTGGAAAATCCACCTATCTTCCGTCTCTCTAGCGTGCCTAATGCTCCGTGTGACCGCAGCCATAGTTTAGTTTATTCAACTTGTATCCCGCCCTCCCCGCCAAAGCAGGCTCGAGGTGACTTACACCATATTATAGCAGATAAAACAATTAATTACAATAAAATAGATTTAAAAACAATACATAAAGTGCTAGTACAATGTAACAATGGCGGGACTCCGGTAGTCAACTACCAAGATGGTCTGGGTCATATCATTGATGTTGTTGATGCTATTGATGTTATTACTAATATTATTAATGATATTGGGGCCAGGGCCTCCGATGGATGAGTGCGGCTCCTTAATTGAAAGCCTGGTGGAAGAGCTCTGTTTTACAGGCCCTGCAGAACAGTGAAAGGTCCCGCAGGGCCCTGGCATTTTCCGGAAGCTCATTCCACCAGCATGGAGCCACCACGGAAAAGACCCTGGCCTCATTCCACCAGCATGGAGCCACCACGGAAAAGACCCTGGCCCTCATAGCTGCAAGCTTGGCTTCTCTGGGGCCTGGAAAAACCAAGCGATTTTGGGACCCAGATCAAAGTGCTCTCTGGGGAACATATGGGGAAAGGCGGTCCCTTAGGTATGTACGCCCCTGACCATAAAGGGCTTTAAAGGTAAGTACCAACACCTTGAACCAAACTTGGTATGCTATAGGTAGCCAGTGCAGTGCTTTTAGCACAGGCTGGATGTTTTCCTGCATTGGGAGACCCAACAACAGCCTCGCTGCTGCATTCTGCACCAGCTGCAGCTTCCAAATTTGGGACAAGGGCAGCCCCAAGTAGAGGGCATTACAGTAATCCAATCTCGAGGTGACCGTTGCATAGATCACTGATGCCAGGTCATTGCATTCGAGGAAGGGAGATCAAAGTGCTCTCTGGGGAACATATGGGGAAAGGCGGTCCCTTAGGTATGTACACCCCTGACCATAAAGGGCTTTAAAGGTAAGTACCAGCATCTTGAACCAAACTCGGTATGCTATAGGTAGCCAGTGCAGTGCTTTTAGCACAGGCTGGATGTGTTCCTGCATTGGGAGACCCAACAACAGCTTGGCCGCTGCATTCTGCACCAGCTGCAGCTTCCAAATTCGGGACAAGGGCAGCCCCAAGTAGAGGGCCTTACAGTAATCCAATCTCAAGGTGACCATTGCATAGATCACTGATGCCAGGTCATTGCATTCGAGGAAGGGAACCAACTGCCTGATCAGCCGAAGATGGTAAAAGGCTGACTTTGCAGCTTGCTACTTCGGCCTCCATCATAAGGGAGGCATCCAAGAGCACTCCCAAGCTCCTAACCCTTGGCGCTGGCACCAACGGCGCCCCATCGAAGGTCAGGAGTGGGATCCCTACCCTCGGGCCGCTCCAACTCAAGCAAAGGACCTCCCTCTTCATCGGATTCAATTTCAATCGACTCAGTCTAAGCCACCCAGCCACGGCTTGCAACGCCAGGTCCAGATCTTCCGGACTGGAGTCTGACTGGCAGCCCAGCAACAGATAGAACTTTTTTTTTAATCGCCAGCATCACACCATAGAGTTTACCATAGAGTTCCCGACAATTCCTAGAGAGATGTGACATCACATCCGGTTTCCCCCTTAAGTGACATCATGACTTGTGTGACACCAGCACCCCCCTATTCCCCCACCTCCTGCCAGGTGCCTGCCATCAGCTGGCAATCCTTGCAGATACTGTAGATCAGAAGAAGAAGAAGAAGAAGAAGAGAAGAAGAGATTGGATTTATACCCCGCCCTTCACTACCCAAAGGTGTCTCAGAGTGGAGCCCAGCAACAGATAGAACTTTTTTTTTAATCGCCAGCATCACACCATAGAGTTTACCATAGAGTTCCCGACAATTCCTAGAGAGATGTGACATCACATCCGGTTTCCCCCTTAAGTGACATCATGACTTGTGTGACACCAGCACCCCCTCCTGTCCCCATTCCCCCACCTCCTGCCCGGTGCCTGCCATCAGCTGGCAATCCTTGCAGATACTGTAGATCAGGGTTATGTCTTCATATTGGCTAGCCCATTAAAAGACAAGCTGCCATTGTGCACTAGCAGAAGTCATTGACTCAGTGTTGACACATCAAGAACATGGTTTAATTAAACTAGGTATGCTTACTATGAGTGAATGCGGACCACCCTGCTAACCATGGTTAAATCCTCCAAACCAGGATCTGAGGTTGGTTTATTAACCTTCGTTAGTTTGAGTTATGGTTTCTTATGACGTACTAATGCAGAAATCCTGGCTTATTCTCTGGTGATGTTCTCCCAGTCAACAAAGACATGGAAATGAGCCCAGCATTTGTTAAGGCAGGATTTGTGTGATTGTCTGAGAGCTGAATCCTGGTTTCCCTAACCAGCCAGTTTGGTGTAGTGGTTAAGTATGTAGACTCTAATATGGGAAAACCGGGTTTGATCCCCCACTCCTCCACTTGCAGCAGCTGGATGACCTTGGGCCAGTCTCAATTCTGCCAGAGCTGTTCTTGAAAGAGCAGTTTTTGAGAGAGCTCTCTCAGCCCCACCTACCTCACAGGGTGTCTGTTGTGGGGTGGGGGAGGGAAAGCAGGTTGTAAGACGCTGAGTGAAGGGTGGTATATAAACCCAGCCTCCTCCTCCTCCTCCTCCTCCTCCTCTTCTTCTTCTTCTTCACTGCTAACCATGGTTTTGTGCATGTCTGAGCCAACCATTTCCCTCCTACTGTTCAGCTGAACTGTATTTCTACATAGAAACAAGCAAGGACTTTCTTTAAAAACTGATTCCTTGGACTTATTTTTGGAAGAGACCCAAAGCTCCTGGAAGTTTGTGCCATCCTTGCATCTCTGAGAATTGATCTTTTTCACCTTTTGTCTCAAATTATTTCAAGTGGTGTTAATTAAAGGGTCCCCTCGGAGTAACAATAACAGTATGGGAAAATTGATTCCTTAAGCCTCTTATGAGCATTTCAAATTGGGATACGCTCAATTATTCCGCACAGCCATAAAGGGATTGTCTATCTTAACAGTTTCCTTGACAAGCAGGCCCTAAATAAATTAATCAAATAAATTAATTTTCAAGCAAGCTCCCATGGAACAAGCTGTTAGAGATGCCCTAGAATAATCTTGCTTATTCAGCTCTCTTAGAGGGTCTCCGATTTCAGTGGTGTGCAGTTATTGCTCCATTTCAGGAAATAAATAAATAATATCCCAAAATATTTTTCCCCCTGCAGAAAATTGATTAATGTACTGGAAATAAAAGGTAAGAAAGTTTTTTTGCTGCTAGGAGACAGAGAGAGCTTTTATGCAGGATCCAACCTTATACGTTGCAAATTGTTTTGTTTTGCTTTTTCTTACTCATGTCGCTTGCAAGAACATAGGCTGAACCTCCTAGGCTGTGTGCAATTCTGGTCACCGCACCTCAGAATGGATATTATAGTACTGAAAAAAGTGCAGAAAAGGACAACTAGAATGATAAAAGGGTTGGAACACTTTCCCTATGAAGAAAGGTTAAGGCGCTTGGGGCTCTTTAGCTTGGAGAAACGACGACTGAAGGGTGACATGATCGAGGTTTACAAGATTATGCATGAGATAGAGCAGGTAGAGAAAGAAGTACTTTTCTCCCTTTCTCACAATA
>NW_015165349.1:91544-111785 GCF_001447785.1 Gekko japonicus
TCTGTATTTTTAGTGCTGGGGGGGGGCAACAGTGGGAGGGCTCCTAGTATCCTGGTCCCACTGGTGGACCTCCTGATGGCACCGGGTATTTTTGGCCACTATGTGACAGAATGTTGGACTGGATGGGCCTTTGGCCTGATCCAACATCGGCTTTTCTTCTGTTCTTATGATATGTTCTCCAGAAAATTCAGAATAGCCCAGGCTAACCCAGTCTCATGAGAGCTCATAAGCTAAGCAGGTAAGGTTGCCAACTTCCAGGTGGTGGTTGGGATCTCCTGGGATTACAATTTATCTCCAGGCAACAGAGATCAGTTGCCCTGGAACAAACGGCTGCTTTAGACTGTATGGCATTATACCCCATTGAAGTCCCTCCCCTCCTCAAATTCCACCCTCCTCAGGCTCCACCCCGAAAATCTCCAGATATTTCCTAACCCAGAGCTGGCAACCCTATGCCTGGTTAGTATTTGGATGGGAGACCACCAAATGGGAAGCCCAAGTTTGCTATGCAAAGGCAGGTGATGGCAAACCATCTCTGAACATCCCTTGCCTTGAAAATGCTATGGGATCACAATAAGTTGGCCATGGCTAAGCCGGGTCAGTACTTGAATGGGAGACCACCAAGGAAGACTCTGTAGAGGCAGACAATGGCAAACCACCTCTGCTTCTCACTTGCCTTCAAAGCCCCTTGCTGGGGTTGCCATAAGCCTTGGATGGGAGACCACCAAGGAAGACTCTGCAGAGGAAGGCAATGGCAAACCACCTCTGCTTCTCACTTGCCTTGAAAGCCCTTTACTGGGGTTGCCATAACCCTTGGGTGGGAGACCACCAAGGAAGACTCTGTAGAGGCAGGCAATGGCAAACCACCTCTGCTTCTCACTTGCCTTGAAAGCCCCTTGCTGGGGTTGCGATAAGCCTTGGATGGGAGACCACCAAGGAAGACTCTGCAGAGGAAGGCAATGGCAAACCACCTCTGCTTCTCACTTGCCTTCAAAGCCCTTTACTGGGGTTGCCATAACCCTTGGGTGGGAGACCACCAAGGAAGACTCTGTAGAGGCAGGCAATGGCAAACCACCTCTGCTTCTCACTTGCCTTGAAAGCCCCTTGCTGGGGTTGCCATAAGCCTTGGATGGGAGACCACCAAGGAAGACTCTGCAGAGGAAGGCAATGGCAAACCACCTCTGCTTCTCACTTGCTGGGGTCACCATAAGTCAGTTACAGCTTGACGGTACATGCATGCATACATAGGGAGTACTGGGGAAAGGTCTGAAAATAAAACTACCTAGATCATAATTAGGGTTGCCCTAGGCTGTCTGGGGTTAGAAGATATCCCACCCCCAGATCTCATAGCCCGCCAGCAGACAGCATAGGGTTGCCAGGTCCCCTCGCCATCACAGTGGAGGGATGGGGGGGTATTCCAGGGGTGGGCATCATATGTGATGTCCCTGACACAATGACATCACCTGGAAGTCCCTATTTGGGAGTGGGGTTTCCCCCATTGGTCAGCTGGCCAGTGGCAGATCAAAGCCCCCCAAAGCAGGGAATCCCTGCTGGGACCTGGGGGTTTGCAACCCAAAGACAGCAGAAGGGAAAAAATCACCATTGGGCAACAATGTTATGTCACTTCCAGGAAAAACTTCAAAGCAATGTAGCACCTCGCACACCTCGCGTGTTGTTGTTGTTGTTCAGTTGCACAGTTGAGTCCAACTCTTCGCAGTCCCATGGACCACATCACGCCAGGCCCTCCCATCTTCCGTCGTGCTTGCTAGGAATCACCACAAACTTTATTGTTTTACCACAGAATTTCCAGCAATTCCTAGAGAGGTATGATGACACTTCCAGGTTTTTCCAGGAAGTATTGGACCACATCACATGACAGTGTCCCCACTGTCCCCCTCCCCACCGTGGACTCCGAACTCTTGCTAACCATTGGCTGGCATCCCTAATTATAATGTCTGGGGATGGGGCTTATTTGGAGTGTTATGCATGTTGCCCGGTCTCAACAAAGGAAATTGTAGCGTTGGGGAAAGGCCATATAGGAGTAGCTCCCCTAAAGAAAAGACAGATTTGGGGGCTTATTAGTTTAAAAGAAAAATTGTGACTCAGTTGGGAGCACTATAAGAGGTATATAAAAAATATACACAGTGTGGGGAAAGTGGAAATGCTCCCCCCTCCCAGTGTCTCACAAGACTAGAGCTCAGGGTCACCTAATGAAAATGACTGGCAGACAAAGTACTTCTTTCATGACTGGCGGACAAAGTCCTTTTTTCAGGACAAAGTACTTTTTTTATGTAGTGTATAATTCACTTACAGGATTCATTGCCACGAGATGAGGTGATGGTCACTGGCTTAGACGGCTTTACAATGGGATTAGACAATTTCATGGAGGATTGGTCTATCAACGGCTGTTAACTGTAATAGCTCACTGGAACCTCCAGGCTGAGTGGTATTGTGTACTTCCACATACCAACTGGCAGGAAACAAATAGCAAGAAAGCTCTAATACCTCCATGCCCGATCCGGGGACTTCTTGGGACCACCTGGCTGGCGATTGCCAGAAACAGGATAGAGGACTAGGTGGATCTTTGGTCTGATCTAGCAGGGCTCTTATGTTCTTAGAAGTGGCATCTCAGCTTGGGTGTGACACGAACACAGGAAGGTACTTTAGAATGATTCGGACTTGTGGTCTATCGAGGTCAGTCTTGTGTACTCCAACTGGCTATGACTCTCCAGGGTCTCAGGACGTTCACATTGTCTACCGCTAGATCCTTTTAAACCAAGAAGCCAGGGATTGAACCCTGGACCTTCTGCATGCGATTGCAGGTGCTCTACCACCAAGCCACGGTCTTTCCACAACGAAAGGAGGAGCCCAGTTGTGTGGAGTTCTACTCCCTGGGCCTTCTACATGCAAACAGATGCCCCACCACCGAGCCACAGCCACTCCCTGGTCAGGCCAGATTGCTCCCTCAAGCATGTTGGATGAAAGCTGAGGATGCCAGGATGAAGCTCGTTGTACCACCTTACAAACCAGCATATCAGTAAAAGACAATATGTTGCTGAAGGTTTTCATGGCCGGAGTTCATTAGTTGTTGTAGATTTTCCGGGTTGTATGGCCGTTGTCTTTGCATGGCAGTACCTGACATTTCGCCTGCAGCTGTGACTGGCATCCTCAGAGGTATAACACAGAAAGATGGAGTACTCTCTGTGTCAAGGCGAGAAGAAAAATGGTAGGCAGGCAATTTTTATCTACTCAGGAAGGTGGGGTAGGGCTGAGTCATTATCTTGTAGGAGTTCCCCAAGGCTGTGAACATGCTAATGGAGGAGCTTTCCTGAGGAGGTTCTTTTGCATATGGAGTAGCAATAGAGAGGACTTCTGGAGTTCCGGCCCTGCTGGTGGACCTCCTGAGGGCACCTGGGTTTGGGCCACTGTGTGAGATGAAGTGTTGGACTGGATGGGCCATTGGCCTGATCCAACATGGCTTCTCTGATGTTCTTATGTCAGGGGCTGCTACTCAAAGGCAGGTGATGGAAAACCACCTCTGAACATCTCTTGCCATGAAAACCCTACAGGGTCACCACTGTGACTTGATAGCATTTTCCCATACAAGAGCAGTAGCATGAGCCTCTGGCCCCAGTGGATGCCCCATTGGCTTGCTGTCACAGCATGAGTATCTGCCAGCATACATAATACAAGCATTTAATGGAGATGGCAGTCATATGGCATTCCCACAAAGGCCTTCCAATCAGGGCGAGCCAGAAGTGGCCAGTTCAAATCTCACTGCCGCCAGTGTCGTGTTTATATTGGGCCATAGCCACCACTGCTGCACCAGTGCTCCGCACATAACACAATGTGCTCCTTCCCCACCACCACCATCAGTGTCTTTTGCAGCAAGTTTTAATCACTCATTTAGAGCTGGTATTGCCTTCCCATAATTAAATTAAGCAGAGTGTCTGAACCACTACACCATCTGAAGTGCTTAATGTACTCTGAGCGGCGAGCTGATAGACCTTTGGCTTCTACCATCTTCATTCACATCACTCTCTTTCGGAGCATTGCTAATTGTATAAACACAGCGAATCCAATCTCGCCGCCGTGTGTTTGCATGAACGATGGGCAAACTGTCGCACGACAGTAAATAAGAAGAAAAAAATCCATTTGGCTTGACCGGAGGTTCTGCTCCTACTTATGCAAGGGACAACCCGCAATAGAATTCAGTGGGAAATAAAATAATCCTTATCTACTGACCACGTCTCTGTTACGACAGTGGCATGTGCCTGGATCTTACAGTACCTGCCTGGCTTTAAGTGGTGGAGATCACGATGCAGGTGACTTCTCATGACGTCAGCAAAGCACAGTCCTACCCTGGCTGGTTTTAACTGACTACTTGGGCAAAGGGAAGGAGATCGGAGTAGGGTTGCCAGCTTCCAGGTGAGGTCTGGAGATCTTCCATAATTACAGCTGATCTCCAGGCTTTAGTCAGGGCCGGCTCACTCACTAGGCGAACTAGGTGATCACCTAGAGCGGGATGACCCTTAGGGGCGCCAAACTCTGGGAGTTTCTTGATTATTTGTGTTTTTCATTCTTCCTAAAATGCATTTATTTTTGAAAACTGGTGGGCGCACAGGGGGGGGGCAGAAGGGATCCTTGCCTAGGGTGCAAAATAACCTGGAGCCAGCCCTGGCTTTAGTGGTAGTCCAGACGAAGGGACAGCTTTGGAGAGTGGACTGTATGGTGTTACATCGTGCTGAAGTCCCTCCACTCCTCAAACTCTGCCTTCCCTTGGCTTCAACCCCCAAATCTCCAGGAATTTCCCAAACATAGTTAGCTAGGGCTGCCAGGGGGCCTGACATCCCTATAGTTAGCCACCCTCGATAGGAGGTGACCTTGACACCCTATAGTGCCATGGCCAGTGTTCCCTCTAAGCTGAGTTAGTGTGAGCTAGCTCACCGTTCTTTAGCCTCCGGCTCACACGTTTTTGCCTCAGCTCAGGAAGGAAGGCTCCAAAGAAAACCGATTTATGCAGCGGCCAAGTCGCTCGCTCACAACTTTAATGCCAGGAGCTCACAAAGTAGGATTTCTGCTCACAAGACTCCACAGCTTAGAGGGAGCATCGGCCATGATGACTATTCATTCCTATGCCAGGGTAAGTTCCCAGTTCTGGACAAGTTTGGTGTAGTGGTTGAGAGCATGGACTCTAATCTGGGAGAACCGGGTTTGATTCCCTACTTCTCCACGTGCAGCTGCTGGTGTGACCTTGAGTCAGTCATAAGTTCTCTCAGGGCTGTTCTCTCAAGGGCAGTTCTCTCAGTGCTCTCTCAGCCCCACCTACCTCACCGGGTGTCTGTTGTGGGGAGGGGAAGGGAAAGGAACTCCTTCCGGTAGTAAAGGGTGGGGTATAAATCCAATCTCTCTCTCTCTTCTCTCTTCATATATACTGACAGGACCTGGCACTCATCAGTTAAGAATGGTCCCCCCTCCCTCTGGTTTTCTTCCCCCAGCCTCTCCCCCTTGTCCTGCCTTCACTCCTCTCTCACCCCAGCACTGCCTCTGCTTCTCCATCCTCCCCCAAGGGCTCTTTTTGTAGCAGGAACTCCTCTGCATATTAGGTGACACACCCCTAATGTAGCCAATCCTCCAAGAGCTTACAGAGCTCTTCTTACAGGGGCTACTGTGAGCACTTGGAGGATTGGCTACTTTAGGGGTGTGTCGCCTAATATGCAGAGGAGTTCCTGCTACAAAAAGAGTTCCTATTTCTTACCCTCCTCGTCTCCACCTTCCTCCTGCCCTCAGGTTTCCCTTTGCCCCTTCCGCTCACCTGGCCTTATGACCCCGCCCCTCACTGCTAACCTCCTTTGCCAATGGGGGGGGGCTGGGGGAGAATCACATGAGACTCAGGATGAACTGAAGCCTGCCGCAGCCTCACATTGTCAACACTGCAGACATCGGCACTTGAGAGAGCCCCCTCCTACGCTAGCATCAGTTCTGCTGTTGGGGTTAGGGTTTCATTTGTTCAGTTAATTCATTGACACCCCCCGCCTTTCTCCCCAATGGGGACCCAAAGGGGCTCATGTCCTTCTCCTCCATTTTACCCTCACAATAACTCAGTGAAGTAGACTAGGGCAGAGTCAGTGTGACTGGCCCAAGGTCACCGAGCAAGCTTCTGTGCCACAAGTGAGGATTCGAATCTGGGTCTCCCAGATTCTCCAATGCTCCAATGCTTTCCAATGCTCCTGAGCATTGTGGCTCACGTCCTTCTCCTCCATTTTACCCTCACAACAACTCTGTGAAGTAGACTAGGGCGGAGTCAGTGTGACTGGCCCAAGGTCACCGAGCAAGCTTCCGTGCCACAAGTGAGGATTCGAATCTGGGTCTCCCAGATCCCAGTCCAGCAACCACTGCACCACACTGTCCAATGCTCCTGAGCCACTTCCTTCCTGCACCTCCTTCCCTCACTCTGGGTGATTCTGCATTGGCTTTTCCATCCATTGTTTTACAAAACCCACATTGGAACAGAAATTCCCCTCTGCACTGCATGCTGCTTTCACTTCCGATATCAGATTTTATTGTACCTTCTGCACAGATTTATGGCCATTAAGGGGTGACTTTGCAGTCAGTATGGCGTTCCCCCGAGGTATTTGAATGTAGGTTAGGGTTTTTTTAATTTAATAACTTTTATTACATAAATATAAAACAATTGATACAGAAGAACCCAAACAGTACAAACTATTTAACATTAATAATAGTCTTGATATTCTAATCATTATATCTATCTAAAACTTAACTATTTAGAACTCTTACCATGTTTTCCGATAATACAGTTGGGTTAGCAACCATCTTGTATAAATGTAAGAATTTGAGATCAGCTAGCTAGTATTTATTGATCAAAATTAAAACATACTCTAAATCTGGGGTTCATAGAACAAACACTTCAGATGAAACTAAATAATCAGGAATAATTCCATTCTGTGCCATTTAACTTATGATTGGAAACCATTTTTCAACAAAAGTTGATTGATAGTTTTTATGTTCAAGTTGTAACAGTCTTAAATGTAGTTTTGACTTGAGCTGAACTTTTTCCTCCCAGTTGAGAAAATGTGGAGCGAATGCTAGATGCCGAATTGCCCTCTGTCTCACACTCACTTCTGCCTTGCTCTTCTTATTATTTTTTGGGGGGTATTTTTATGTGTACATGCGTATGTGCACGTGTGTGAATGTGTGTGTGCACCTGGAAGTCATGGCAACCTCTGGTGACTGACCACCACTGGGGGCCTGGAAGATATTCAGAGAAGTGGATGAGTAAAACCTGCCCCCGCCTCCTGACTGCTGGTCTTCCTTGGAGGTCTCCCATCCAAGTACTTGCCAGAGTCGGCCCTGCTTAGCTTCCGAGATCTGATGAGATCAGGCTTGCCTGGGCTATCCAAGCTAAAGAGCCCCAAGCGCTTTAACCTTTCTTCATAGGGGAAGTGTTCCAACCCTTTTATTACTCTAGTTGCCCTTTTCTGCACTTTTTCCAAATGCTATAATATCTTTTTTGAGGTGTGGTGACCAGAACTGTACACAGTACTCCAAATGAGGTTGCACCATCGATTTATACAGGGACATTATGATACTGGCTGATTTGTTTTCAGTTCCCTTCCTAATAATCCTGAGCATAGCATTGGCCTTTTTTTTTTAATTGCAGTCTCACACTGTCTTGTCTTGACATTTTCATTATCCACTATGACTCCAAGCAATGCTCCCTCTAAGCTGTGGAGTCTTGTGAGCAAAAATGCTACTTTGTGAGCTACTGGCATTAAAGTTGTGAGCAAGCGATTTGGCTACTGCATAGATTAGTTTGCTCTGGAGCCATCCTTCCGGAGCTAAGACAAAAATGTGTGAGCCAGAGGCTAAAAAACTGTGAGCTAGCTCACACTAACTCATCTTAGAGGGAACACTGACTCCAAGATCACTCTCTTAGTCAGTCTCTGCTGTTCGGACCCCATCAACGTGTATTTATATTCGGATTTTTGGCTCCAATGCGCATCACTTTGCATTTGGCCACATTGAACCCCATTTGCCACGTTGATGCCCACTTGCCCATCCTCGACAGATCCCTTTGGAGTGCCTCACAATCCTCCCTGGTTCTCACCACCCTCAACCCATGTCTCTCTGTCTCTACCCCTTTCAAGCCCTCGGAGAGTCTCCAGGGAGGAGGACATCATGCTGAATGATCCCTCAGAAGGGGACCATTCCTTGGGTGATAAACAGATATTGTCTCGACTGAAGGTATGTTTTTGTGAAGGAGGCCAGATCCAGGAAGTGAGTGATTTGATGACTAGCAACATAAGCTCTGTTTGCAAGTTAAAGTGAACATGCATACAGTCCATGCACAGTGTACATTTGATTTTTCTTTACACATTCATTTAGTAATGATCGTGTTACGTTCAGTGCATGTACAACGGTAAGTAAAGGTAAAGGTTCCCTTGCTCAAAAGCCAGTCGAGTCTGACTCTAGGGTTGTGGTGCTCATCTCTGTTTCAAAGCTGAAGAGCCAGCTCTGTCCGAAGATGTTTCCATGGTCATGTGGCTGGCATGACTAAACACCAAGGCACACGGAATGCTGTTACCTTCCCACCGAAGCGGTACCTATTTATCTACTTGCAATTTCTTGCTTTCGAACTGCTAGGTTGGCAGGAGCTGGAACTAGAGACGGGAGCTCACTCCGTCATGTGGCACACTCGGGTCTCGAACTGCTGAACTACCGACCTTCCACAGCCTGCATTTCAGCATCCTAACCACTTGAGCCACCACAGTAACTCTACATTTATTCATGCATTGGTCAGGCTTTCCTTTTGCAAAGCGAACTCACGTTGGCTCTTCCTTGCAAACAGGTAGACACAAGTACATGCTGGTTGTACATGAGATCTCTGCAACATGTGAACAGGGCTATAGAGAGAGGAGTTTGTGATGGACATGAAAACTGCCCAGTGCAGATAATTAAGACGCACTTGGGGGTGTTTAAAGATGAGGGTACTGGGATATTTGGTTAATATAGCAGAGTTTGCCCAGTCATAGAAGCATGATACGACACATGCACATGAAGCTGCCTTATACTGAATCAGACCCTTGGTCCATCAAGGTCAGTATTGTCTACTAAGACTGGCAGTGGCTCTCCAGGGTCCAGGCTGAAGGATTTCACTTCAGTTAGTGCCTGGTCCTTTTAGCTGGAGATGCTGGGGACCAAACGTGGGACATTCTGCATGCCAGGCAGATGCTCTACCACTGAGCCTCAGACTGAGTGCAGTAAATAAATCTCCCAAGAGGTATATTGCAAAAATTAGGTAAACTTATATTTATTCAAGTGGATCCAGTTTACGTGCAGTTTGCAGTCAAAAGAAAGTACTCTAATGTGTACTTTCCCTCTCACAAATGGCCAGATTGTCCTGCATCATTTGTGTGGGAGTAGGAGGGCATTGTCTCTACAGGAGAGACCTGCAGACATGTGTCTCCATGGAAGGCCATGTGAAGTGAATGAGAAGACAAAAAGAGAAAGGTCAGAAGGCAGCTCCCAGGTTAAGACAAAGAAAGGCATCCTGTTAAGTCCAGTGCTTAACAAAATAGTCAGAGAGGTTTATTTCAGCTCGACGATCACTTCTCTAACACGGTACAACTTCTGATAGCCCGAACAGCTTTTCCATTGCAGCTGCTCGGTATTTAAACATTCCGGGCTAATGTAGCCACACCTACTATACAATTGTCAACCTATCAGGTTGAGCGCATAATGGACCAATCAGAGTCTTTCCCGCTTATATACATTCGAACCTGATTGGTCGCATTAGTCTTGGACTTCAATCCCTGTTCAAGACGAAGCTTAACATTGCTTCCCTATGAGATGTTTCACATTACATCTTAGGTATTCCTGGCAGCTTCAGAATACACTACACAACTATTGTCTAAAGTATGTTTTCTGCCTACCCCATTCATTTATAAATGAGGGAAGCCAAGTCCTCCATCTTTTGTGTCTTACTTATTGTTAACAATCCCCTGGTCAACTGAACTGGGAGAAAGTCTCTGACATAACTGTAGGAGGGGAAATTAAGAAGGAAAGTGTCCAGTTCCTCTATAGTTGCCAACCTCCAGGTGGGGCCTGGAGTTCTTTTGACTTACAGCTGCTCTCCCCCCCCCCCAGACTACCGGTGCTTGGAGGGGCCAACAGTGGGAGGGCTTCTAATGTCCTGGCCCCACTGGTGGACCTCCTGATGGCACCTGGTACTTTTGGCCACTGTGTGACAGAGTGTTGGACTAGATGGGCCTTTGACCTGATCCAACATTGGCATCTCTTATGTTCTTATGTTATGTTGGGAGGGACTCCTATGCTGCTGAGCATTACTGTACAGCGGGGGGTGGAGGAGGCAGGGGGATGAGGTCTCACACTTCTCAATAAAGTTTCAGCTCAGGTCAGGATGAACAACGTTTCAGCAGTTAACATCAAGGGTCGGGACTGGGTTGCCCAAATGTTAACAGCTAGTCCAGGCTGCTTGCTAATGGTAAAAGGATGGGAAGTGTTGAATACTTATAATGAATAAAACCTAGTTGAAATCATGCACTGTTTTTTATTCTGGGGTGCAAGCCAAATTTCAGTTAGCACTTTGGGCTGCCACGATCCCAATCAAAACATGGGATTCTCTGTCCTGAATTCCCATTCGCTGCCACATGGAACAGAGGCGGGATGGGGTGGGGAATAAAAACTTAGATTTAAAATTTTTTAGAAACTCACCAGCATCACAGTTTTGATGATGGCACTTCTGGGGGATACCCAGAAGCAGCAGCAGTAGCTGTTTAAAAGGGTAGATCTAGGAGCCGCTGAAACTCTATGGTATATTCATATGGCAAAACTATAGAGTTTCTTGCAATTCCTAGAGCCACTGCAGTTGCTTCCAGGTGTTCCCCGGAAGTGGCATAATTGTACTGGTGATGCTGCCCCCACACCACTTCCCCCACCCCACCCTCCTGCTAGTTGCCAAGCCCGGTTACATTAAAAACTGAAGAGAAAATCTGCAGGCCTATTGTTGACAAAAGACTTCTAATAGTAGCAAGATAACTCTCACCTTACTTTCTGGTGTTTCTGACCATGTGGAAATATTCCAGTGGTTTGAAGGTCCTATGGGCAATTTTTCAGTTTTATTGGGCCTTTAGTTTGAAATCCCACATGCCCAGGAAGCCATTTCTATCCTTACTTTCTTCAATATGCAAAGAGGAAATCAACTTGCTTTCAAGTTAAATTTTAGATCAGAAAATCTTTGCATGAGCAGCAAGTGCTTAACTACCTTAAAAGAGAGAGAGAAAGAAAAACCTCTTCAAGTGTTCCCTGAGAGTTCTTCTCGAAAATTGCTACAATGTTTGTCAAGTGTCTTCTTTTCCCCCACCCCAACTTGCTTTGAGTTTTCCACACCAGACAGCGGTTGCTATGATACATCATGCCCATTGATACCAGCATACAACATGACTCATTTCATGGCCAGAAGATGGCATGACAAGGACTTATCAGAGCGGGAAATTAGAAAGATGCTGTTCCAGAAAGCCATTAGCATAAGGCACCTCAATATAATTTAAAGTGGTTTACGCTTTTAAGGAAACGACACACATTTACAATAAACATTGAGTACTGAAATTTGGTTTTATGCATCTTCTGAATTCAGGACAAATGTTCATATACTGAACGATGCAAAAAAAGGCACCCGTGGTCTGAAACTCACATTTCCTTATCATCTTAGTTTGTGCTTTATGACTGGAGAGGTGAGTTCCAATGAGCACTCAAAGGGCACCGTCAAGAAGGCTTCCTAATGCAGTTCACCACTGGTCTCTGGGGGGGATTTCTACTGTTTTAAAGAGGCAAGTTCCTTTGTGTTTAACACTGGCAGTGCAGCCAGATATGCAACACCAGAGCTTGGCTCTTATTTTTCCAGCTGACATGCAAGTGTTTTTCTCAGCACATCAGCCTGTCCATAAAACCCAAATATGTATGAATATCCCTGTGCATGTGTGTGGCTGTCTATTAAGAGGGATACCCTTGCAGCAGGCAAGGGTGGCAATTTGAGATGAGGCCTTCTCCATGGTGCTGAAACCTTGGAATTCCCTCCTCTGGAGCTGCTGGAGGAGGACATAAGAAGAGCCCTGCTGGATCAGACCAGTGGTCCCTCTATTCCAGCACCCTGTCTCACACAGTGGTCAACCAGTTCCTCTGGAGGGACAACACCAGGGCACAGAGGCCGAGGCCTTCCCCTGATGTTGCCTCCTGGCTCTGGGATTCAGAGGACTCAATAATAAAAATCAATAAATATTGTACTTATGAGAGCACCATTCTCTGATCCCAGTCCAGATTTTAGAAGATACTGTTTGTGAGTCTGTTTATCCCTAACTTTGACTCACCCCCCCCCCAAGCAGCATAGGATTCAGAGAGCTACAAGTCCATGACTTGAAGTCATGTGACATCAGAGTCATATGACAGGAAGAAGCAGTGCTAGAGTGATTAAGGGAAGGGGTTGTGGTTCAGTGGAAGAGCATCTGCTTTTCATTGAGAAAGTCCCAGGTTCAATTCCTGGCATCTCCGGTTAAAAGGCACAGGTACTAGCCATAGTCAGTTATGATTTGGAGGGTTATCTGATTAGATAACAGGGTGGGCCCACAGCTGGGAATGGAACCTGAGTTTCTCTCTCCCTTGCAGGGAAAACACTTGTATAAAGGGGTCCCCAGTACAATCTTGCTAGACTGCCTTCCCCAGCTCAGCTGCAGGATTGTTGCAGCCACTCTGACGCTAGCCAACTTTGGGGTCAAGACACTTCGAGCACTGAACTTTTGGGTCAAGGCTCTTCGAGCGCCAAAGAATAGATGCTTTCGAATTATGGTGCTGGAGAAGACTCTCCATTCTGGTGCACAAGGACAGTTGGTTCCTCTTTGAGTTCACTTGGGGAATGGGTCAATTAACTTGGAGTTGGCTTCCGCAAGGATTCTACACAAGGACTTAGCGGACATAAATTACTGATTTATGTTGATGACTTGCTGTTGTGTGCCCAAATAGAGGAGGATGCACTAAGAGATGCTGTAAGAGCAGAGGTCCGTCAGTGGCTATTAGCCACAAGGTATAGATAGGGACTCTGGGCAAGTGATGCTCTGTCTTCTTGGGCAAGTGATGCTCTGTCTTCAATGGCAGTGTTCCCTCTAAGCTGAGTTAGTGTGAGCCAGCTCACTTTTTTTTAGCCTCCAGCTCACACATTTTTGCCTTCGCTTAGGAAGGAGGGCTCCAGAGGAAACTGATTTATGCAGTAGCCAAATTGCTCGCTCACAACTTTAATGCCAGTCACTCACAAAGTTGGATTTTTGCTCACCAGACTCCACGGCTTAGAGGGAGCATTGCTCCCAGTACTCGATTTCTCCTTTTCAGGCCTTCCCCTCATACTTCCCCTCATACATCTCCTCTGTGTTCTTATCCTGTTTAGCCTCACTGCCTCTGATCTAGGTGTGGGAGGTTGTGGCTCCAAAGAAGACACTCCAGGATGTTTTTTTCAGCCCTGGCCCCGGCCTGGTGGAATGAGCTCCCAACTGAGATTAGGGACCCGTGGGACTTATCGCAGATCCGGAAGACTTGTAAAAAAGAGCTGTTCTGCCAGGCCCTTGGTTGAGGTGGCAGATGTCAAAGAACATCGGCCTCCCCTGCTTTAAGTGGTCCCCCTGGTGTTATTTACATCATGGGCACCAGGAAGGACTGACCTATCCTAGTTAGGGTTTATCACCGCCCTGTCTGGCATGAGCCCAGCTTGCTCTGAAATAAGAAACCATTCGCCGAGCGGCCAGTAGGCTATGTGAAATCAGTCATTAATAATAATGTTTGAATGAATTGTTTCAATTAATTTAACGTGTGTTCTGTTGGATGCCATGTTGTGAATCGCCCAGAGCCCACTCACGAGGTAGGACGGGATAAAAATCCCCAAAATATAATACAATAAATAATAAAATAGAAATGTCTACAAGGTCTTGAATGCCCCAGATCTTCGATGCAAACAACATACACTAAGCCAGCATGCTGTGGTGGTTAAGAGCAGTAGACCCTAATCTGGAGAACCGGGTTTGATTCCCCACTCCTCCATCTGAAGCCTGCTGGGTGACCTTGGGCCAGTCACCTCTCAGAACCCTCTCAGCCCCACCTGCCTCACAAGGTGCCTGTCGTGAGGAGAGGAAAACTGATTGTAAGCTGCTTTGAAACTCCTTACAGTAAAGGAAAGTGGGATATAAGAACATAAGAACATAAGAACATAAGAGACGCCAATGTTGGATCAGGCCAAAGGCCCATCCCATCCAACACTCTGTGTCACACAGTGGCCAGAAATACCAGTTGCCATCAGGAGGTCCACCAGTGGGGCCAGGACATTAGAAGCCCTCCCACTGTTGACCCACCCCCAAGCACCAAGAAGACAGAGCATCACTTGCCCCAGAGCCCCTATCTATACCTTGTGGCTAATAGCCACTGATGGACCTCTGCTATAAAAACCTACTCTTCATACCCTGGCTGAGAAGGATGGTGGCAGTCTTCTGAGACCCAGTTTGGTGTAGAGGTTAGAAGCACGGACTCTGATCTTGGAGAACCAGGTTTGATTCCCCTCTCCTCCATGTGCAGCTGCTGGTGTGACCTTGGGTCAATCATAAGTTATTTTAGAGCTGTTCTCTCAAGGACAGTTCTTGGGAGAGCTCCACCTACCTCACAGGGTGTCTGTTGTGGGGAGGGGAAGGGAAACGGATTGTAAACTACTCTGAGACTACTTTGGGTAGTGAAGGGCGGGGTATAAATCCAATCTCCTCCTCCTCCTCCTCTTCTTCTTCTAGCAAAGGACTGAATAACACTACCACAGTTGCAGAAATAACATGTACATGGAACACAAGGCACCAGTGTGGATTCTTATTGAATAAGGAGGGCCCTGCAGGCTAGGAAGGTGGATTGGCATTCTATAGAAGTTGAAAGAGATCCTCTAATTCACATTTATTGGCAAGTGGCACATTTTCCATATACCACCTCATTTTCACTTTCCTTTGCCTATCCAAAGTGAACCTCCCATGAGGCAACTGTCAACTTCTGTGGCAAGAGCTAGTCTAGACAAACCCTTCCTCACACGGAAACAGGGTGACAAAATCCCCTTGGGTCTTGACGCTTTTCACTAAAATATTGGTTTCCCGCTCAAAAGCTCTGCGACCTGACACAAATCAAAATAAACGCACAGGGTATAGAATCGCCTAGAGGATCCGTCCGATTGTGTCCATCAAGGGTCTGACTTAGCCCGGAGTTAATAAACTATGAGTCTTCTTTATTATAAGGCCCATGATTATAGACATTTTCATTAAATCATGAAATTAGCCCAAGTAAATTGGAAGGATGTGTAGGTGAATTTCGGCACCGAGGCACTGATGAGTGCTTTATGAGTTCCACTAATGGGCAGTTTGAAAGTATCAGAAAGTACCGCAATCAACATCGCTCTGTTATTTTCATTAACTTCATGACACCTTTAATTAGATCCTCTTTCTTCGCACAAACACCTCCACTTTTCAGCGCGTGCGGTGTCTCAAGTGGTGCGGTGGTCCTTATCTGTGGCAGGCTGTTTAGATAAATCGATGGAATATCACTTTCCGAAAGGGGCTGACTGATGCCTGAAAGCAGAGGAGGCCCCTTCAGAGGCTTAATGCTGCACTCGAGGGATAACAGCTGAGACAGAAGGCTAAACGTCTCCGCGTCTCAACCAGCAAGATGTCCTCTTAAAGAGGGAAGATGAAACACGGCGCTCCTGTTGCATTAAATCTGGCATAGGGAAGAAATTGCATCAATCCACTCCCTAATTGCTCTCTTCTTCAAAGCCAGTCCAAACGTCCTTAACCCTCAACATGCGAACGGATCCTCTGGGGCTCCATGGTAACACCTAGAGTGCAATTTATACCTCACATCCATCCTCTATGGAAAAAAAAAAATGTCCGTGCCTAGAAAGATTGTGTAGGACAAAAGGGTAGCTAAGTGGAGCACAATTTCCTCTAAATACAGCCACGGAATGTGCGTAAACGGCACACCGCTCTGTTCTGCACACTACGTGCTGCCAAGTGTTCTGCTTTCATCAAGATGGCTCCTGCATTTTGCTCCTCTTGTTTTGCATACTTTCTGCTCAGCCGGAACTGATCACTGGAGCTGCCTGGAGAAACAGGCATTGGAGTTCCTCTGAAGCCATTTGCAGATGTTCCAGGAGAATAAAATGAGCATGCATGGAGAGTAGGGTTGCCAGGTATGCTCTGGCCACCAGCAGGGGATGGGTTGCCAGATCTAGGCTGGGGAATTCCTGAAGATTACAGTGTGGAGCCTGGGGAGGACGGGGACCTTTGTGGGGCATAATGTCATAGAGTCCACCTTCCAAAGCATCCATTTGCCCCAGGGGAACTGATCTCTATAGTCTGGGGATGAGTTGTAATTCCAGGGCATCCCCAGGTTCCACTTGGAGGCTGGCATCCCTAGTGGATAGAGGGTTTGCAGTGGCAAGCTCTGTCACCACCCAGTGCCTGATCCTTAGAATATCTGCATTGAGCTTGTGTATGGATACATGATCATGAGCCCTGTTTATCTGCATCTCAATGGTAGAGCTTGCAGCCACAATCTCTCTCCCCCTACACACACACACACATTCTATATTTGAAGAATATCTGAAAAAAGCTTGAATCCTCCCCAGGTCCCCTTGTTTAACTTCTTGTAACTTCTTAACTCTTCGCTTTTCTTGACCCTTGCTCTCCTCTTGATTTGCATTTGGTGTAGTGGTTAAGTGCGTGGACTCTAATCTGGGAGAACAGGGTTTGATTTCCCACTCCTCCACTCGCAGCTGCTGGATGACCTTGGGCAAGCCATAGTTCTGTAAGAGCTGTTCTCTCAAAGGCATCCTCAAAAGAGCTCTCTCAGCCCCACTTACCTCACAGGGTGTCTGTTGTGGGGAGGGGAAGGGAAAGGAGTTTGTAAGCCACGCTGAGACTCCAAGTGAAGGGTGGGGTATAAATCCAATCTTCTTCTTCTTCTGCTCTGAGCCCTCACCTCTGACCTTGACAACCTGTCCAGTCCCTGTTCCACTTCAACACTGCCTCTTCATTCATAGATTTCTTCCAGCACCCATCCCTATTACTGCAGACGCATGAAGCTGCCTTATACTGAATCAGTCTAACAGGAGGAACCGCAGTCGTGAGAACCAAATAGTAAAGGAAATCAACTGTGATATGGAAAGCTTAAATTATTATACTAATCCAATAATAAAGATTTTTCCAAAAATTCTCAACTATTAATCCTTACAAATGCTAACACATATATGTACACAAAATCTTAAAGGCAAACAATCCATCAATCGGCTTTACAAATGCACAAGGAATTTTTAAAGGTAAACAGTCCTACAATTGGTCACGTCTTATAACAGCCCATGTGGTGGATTATATACATTAATGTAAAGTGAACAATACAACAATCAATTCAGTATCCTAATGTACCCCATAGTGGTTTGTACACAAGTATCTGTTATTACAACTGGCTGGAAAACATGACAGGGAAGACAATCAAAGACTTTGGTACAGACATCTCTATTCCATGCTATAAAGACATCAACGTCTCTTCTATATATGACATGGCTTCCGGATCATGCCATCATTTCATGGTCTTCATCAGACAACTTCCTTCATCAAGAATTATAAGAAAATCAAAGGTATCTGACCTATGTAAAGTAGTGTTTCAAATAGACTCAGCTGAGGCACCAATCCAGAGTGTAGAATGCCAAAAGTTCCTATTTTTCTGCCGTTGGTGAAGCTGATTGTACGACTGTTTACTTCTAAAAATTCTTTGTGCATTTGTAAAGCTGACTGATGGATTGTTTGCCTGTAAGATTTTGTGTATATATGTGTGTGTGCGTGCGTATGTGTGTGTATATATACACACAATCAATCAGCTTTTTGTAGAAAAAGCCCAGCAGGAACTCATTAGCATAATAGGAAAAAATCTTTATTATTGAATTAGTATAATAATTTAAGCGTTCCATGTCACAGTTGATTTCCATAACTGTTTTATACTGAATCAGACCCTTGGTCCATCGAAGTCAGTATTGTCCAGTCAGACCGGCAGCAGCTCTACAGGGTCTCAGGGTCCTTTCACATCACCTACTACTTGATGCTTCAAACTAGAGATGCCAGTGATGGAAAGTGGAGATGTCAAGCAGATGCTCTGCCACTGAGCCCCTCTTTCTGAACCGGCACCTAGTCATCTGGCCTGGAATCTCTGTTCCTACGTATGTATTTACTCTCATTTATTTACTGAAATATTTATATTCTGCCTTTTTCCTGGGCTCACAGCAATTGACAATTCCAAAACTAAACGCATACAAAAAATACAGTAAAACCCCATTGACTTAGGGTTGCCAGTCTCCAGGGAGGACCTGGAGTTCTCCTGGGGTCACGGCTGGTCTCCAAAAATCAGTTGGAGAAAACGGCAGCTTTGAAGGACAGGCAGGTAGATCGTAGATTCTAAGTGAAATACCTCCTCCAACTCCCCCTTCTTCAGACACACACCCCCAATCTCCAGGAATTTCCCAGGACAGAGTTGGCAACCCTACACTGACCCCTTCCCCAACAAAAAGCCAGCAGCTTAAACCCCTTAAAAGCCTTTGCAAATATAATGTGCCTCCTAAAAACCTCTAAAGATGGTGGCATTTTCACTTCTGTAGGGAGCCAAGTCCGTGAGATGAAGAAGAAGAGGAGGAGGAGATTGGATTTATACCCCACCCTTCACTCGGAGTCTCAGAGCAGCTACAAACTCCTTTCCCTTCCGCTCCCCACAACAGAGACCCTGTGTGGTAGGTGGGGCTGAGAGAGCTCTGACAGAAACTGCTCTTTCAAGGACAGCTCTGACAGAACTATGGCTTGCCCAAGGTCATCCAGCAGCTGAGAGTGGAGGAGTGGGAAATCAAACCCAGTTCTCCCAGATTAGAGTCCGCGCACTTAACCACTACACCAAATTGAGATGGGACCTAGTCTACGAAAGAAACCATCTTAACAAGGCGAACACCTAGAATTTACATTGCTTTACATTGGAGTCCCTTACCAATGTAGCATTTATAGTCTATCTGGGAAAGGACATTTAGGAAGAGGTCATTCATAGCAGCCTGGATGGCTTGCCAGAGCTTGGGAAGCTAAGCAGCATCAGCTAAAAGTCAGTACTCTGATGGGAGACCATGAAGGAAGAGCAGGGTCGCTATGTGGAGAGAGGCCATCGCAAGCCACCTCTACTGCTGTCTTAACTGGAACGCCCCAGGGTTGGGCTTGCCATGAGACACCTGTGACTCAGCAGCGTATTTGTCTTCTGATCATTCAACTTGCTTGGATTTTCTTTTAATGACACAAGGGATTGATTATAGCCTGTAGAGCAGGGACTGGGATGTATTACTTCAACGAACTGGAGATGCTGGGGTGCCATCATGTCTAACAGCTTCGCACATTACCCCTGAATCCAGTAAAAGAAACAAGCAGTCTTCCATGAATACAGGTCCAGGTGGTCAGCCGTGTTGGTCTGAAGCAGTAGAACAAAATTAGAGTCCAGTGTCACCTTTAAGACCAACAAAGGTTTATTCAGGGTATGAGCTTTTGTGTCCACGCATACTTTTTCAAATATGTATTCCCAGGGCTATTTTGGGGCAGGAACGCACAGGAACGGAGTTCCGGCTGGCTCCCAAGTTGACCACGCCCAGCAGGAAATCATTAGCATAATAGGCCACACCCAACAGCAGAAACTCATTAGGATTGGCTACATTAGGGGTGTGTGGCCTAACATGCAAAGGAGGTCCTGCTACAAAAAAGCCCTGGGTTTTGACAACAAACAAGGTAAACAGAATAACAAGCAAATGGTGGGGTGTGGCTGGATAACCACACTTCTGCTAACATGTGGGTTTGGCCTAATGTGGTAATGAGCTGTGCTGTCAGGGGTGTGGCCTAATATGCTAATGAGTTCCTGCTGTTGGGTGTGGCCTATTATGCTAATGAGTTCCTGCTGGGCTTTTTCTACAAAAAGAGCCCTGTTTATTCCATGAATACAGTTACTCCAGGCGCCCATCTAGGTTCCCAACTCAATATTCTCTGAGATGGGGTAGGATCTTGGCTCAGTGATACAGAGCCTGCTTTACATTCAGAAAGTCCCAGGTTCAACCCCCCGAATGTCCAGATGAAA
>NW_015165349.1:112340-113482 GCF_001447785.1 Gekko japonicus
CAGGAATCCAGAACCCATTCACCCCAACCGTGAGCTGGTTGTAGCCATTTAGTTGGCATGACACCCAATAATCCAAGAGAGCCACCATTTTCAAGTTGTGCAAACTTCTTAGGAATGTCAGAGGCTGCCCAAGCCTCTAAAAGTATCATCTGCTATCAGTGAAGCAAGCGGGCTTGCTAGGCTTGCTAATCATCATGGTGAGAGTGGGGGTTGCATCCAAACCCGGATGTGATGTCATTTCCAGTCAATGCACTAGGGTTCCTAAAGCATCGTCCCTTCACTGCCAGGTTTGGATGGGATTCCCCCACAACTTTCTCCCATCACAAGGCTCAGAATCAGCAGATGTGAATGAGGGCGGGCAGATGGCAATCCTAGAAACAAGGCAAGAGCAGATACATCAGTTTCAAATTAGAGATGTTCAGGGCTATTTTTGGGCAGGAACGCACAGGAACGGAGTTCCGGCTGGCTCCCAAGTTGACCACGCCCAGCAGGAACTCATTAGCATAATAGGCCACACCCAACAGCAGAAACTCATTAGGATTGGCTACATTAGGGGTGTGTGGCCTAACATGCAAAGGCGTTCCTGCTACAAAAAAAGGTCCTGGGTTTTGACAACAAACAAGGTAAACAGAATAAGAAGCAAAAGGTGGGTGTGGCTGGATAACCACACTTCTGGTAACGTGGGAGTGCGGCCTAATGTGCTAATGAGCTGTGCTGTCAGGGGTGTGGCCTAATATGCTAATGAGTTCCTGCTGTTGGGTGTGGCCTATTATGCTAATGAGTTCCTGCTGGGCTTTTTCTACAAAAAGAGCCCTGTTTCCATGAATACAGTTACTCCAGGCGCCCATCTAGGTTCCCAACTCAATATTCTCTGAGATGGGGTAGGATCTTGGCTCAGTGATGCAGAGCCTGCTTTGCATTCAGAAAGTCCCAGGTTCAACCCCCCGAATGTCCAGATGAAAGGATAAGGTGACAGAATATAACAGCCTGAAGAGGAGAAGAAGAGGTTGGATTTATACCCCACCCTTCACTACCAGAAGGAGTCTCAGAGTGGCTTACGATCCCCTTTCCCTTCCCCTCCCCTGTGAGCAATGCTCCCTCTAAGCTGTGGAGTCTTGTGAGCAAAAATTCGACTTTGTGAG
>NW_015165349.1:113554-116515 GCF_001447785.1 Gekko japonicus
AATCAAACCCAGTTCTCCCAGATTACAGTCTGTGCTCCTAACCACTACACCAAACTGATAGACCACCCCATTAACCCCACCTATCTGTCAGCTGTGGAACCTGACGCTATCTACCCCATTAGCCCCCTTCCCAAGAAAATGCCAGCAGTTTAAGCCCATGAAAAGCCTTCACAAATAAATTTTAACAACCTCTAAAGATGGTGGCACCCTCACTTCCTTAGGGAACCTAGTCCATGAGGTGGGAGCCATCTGACTCCACATAAATATTTATTTTTTTATTTATTGCATTTTTACCCCGCCCTCCCTGCGAACAGGCTCAGGGCGGCTAGGAAGGGGACCATGCACTTACTGTACATGCAGAAGGTCCCAGGATCAATCCCTGGCATCTCTAGTTAAAAGGATCAAGTAATAGGTGATGTGAAAGACCTCAGCCTGAGACCCTGGAGAGCCGCTACCAGTCTGGGTAGACAATGCAGACCTTGATGGACCAATGACCTGATTCAGTAGAAGGCATTCCCCTACACTTTATCATATAAGATGGGCCATGGCTGAGTGGTAGAGCCTCATCTTGGTGTGCAGAATGTCACAGGTTCAGTCCCCAGTAGAAGATCAAGTAGGAGGTGATGTGAAAGACCTCCTCCTGAGACCTTGGAGAGACCCTGCCCATCAGAATGGACATCACTAACCTTGATAGACCAATGGTGTGGTTCAGTATAAGTCAATTTCATGCCTTCCTCTTGATCCTCTTGAACTTTTCCATGGACGTGTCTTTTGATGTCAACGGGACTGAGTATTCTCAGATCAAAACTGCCATGGGTGACTAGCCCATGACTTAAGCAGGATCAGGGCCATGTTTCCAAGGAGACATTGGTGCGCTTAGAAATACCAACATCGGTGACATCGGTGCACTTAGAAATACCAACATATTCATTATAGAGCCCAGGCCAGTTTGGTGTAGTGGCTAAGTGCGCGAACTCTAATCTGGGAGAACCGGGTTTGATTCCCCACTCCTCCACATGCACCTGCTTGATGACCTTGAGCAAGCCATAGTTCTGTCAGAGGTGTTCTTGAAAAAGAGCAGTTTCTGTCAGAGCTCTCTCAGCCCCACCTACCTCACAGGGTGTCTGTTGTGGGGAGAGGAAGGGAAAGGAGTTTGTAAGCCGCTCTGGGACTCCTTTGGGTAGTGAAGGGCACGGTATAAATCCAATCTCTTCTTCTTCTTCTTTTGTTACTCCCCAAGACTGGTTGTAGCTCTGATTGTAGCTCTGTGCCCTGTGGCCACAGAGCAAGGGTCACTGGGTGGAGTGGTGGGAGAGATAGCTGTGAATTTCCTGCATGTTGCGCGGGGTTGGACCCTTGGGACCCCTTCCAGCTCTATGGTTTAAGGGCCCATTCCGCAGCAATTTGTTGTCACATCTCATGTAGAAAGGCCCTCTAGACGCTTTTCTCTGGTTCATGGGTTGGATGACGGAAGCCAGCTAACTGCTTCTAGCTGCCTAGGACAGCATCGCTACTGATGTGCCGCTAAATAGATCATCCCTGAGTAGGCTAAGTACTTCATTATGAAATTACAATGTCCTGGCAAACACTACATTGCTTTTGACACAATAAACATTTTGCCATATGCCTAATGCAGCTGCAGAACGGAGCTCACCGACAATCACTTGTCGAAATCTGGGTTGCATACTAAACACCTACCAGAGGCTTCTTCTGGGCAGAGCGCGCACATGCAAATAAATGATCACAAGTCCTTTGCTTCCAGCCACTGACTTCGGAGGAAGAGGAAACTATAGGAGGAGAGGAAGGCTGTTCATACGCAATCCTTACAAGACTCTGCAAGTCCGCCTTGGAAGTCATTCCAACCATTCTCAAGTTCTTCATGTTTGATGTTGTGGTTAGGAGTGTGGACTCTAATCTGGGAGAGCCAGGTTTGATTCCCCGCTCCTCCACGTGCAGCTGCTGGTGTGAACTTGGGTCAGTCACAGTTCTCTCAGAGCAGTTCTGGAAAGAGCAGTTCTCGAAAGAGCTCACAGGCCTCCCCCCCACCTCACAAGGGTGTCCATTGTGGGGAGGGGGAGGGAAAGGAGATTGTAAACTGCTCTGAGACTCCTTTGGGTAGTTAAGGGCAGGGTATAAATCCAATCTCCTCCTCCTCCTCGTCCTCTTCTTCTTCTTCTTTCCAAGAACTCAGTATTAATTAGGACTTGTACCTCTCATCTATGGATAAGAAAAATGATATTAGCATTCTGTTATTATTTCTGATAAGATGATCTAGGTCAGAAGCACCTGAAGCCAGAAGCACTTGAGCCCAGAAGCTTTCTTCGCCATGGCCGTAACCTGGTGGAACTCTCGGCCAAACAACATCAGGTCTCTGTGGGATCTCATGCAATTCCACAGGGCCTGTAAGGGAGAGATGTTCCGCCAGGCATTTGGTTTAGGACAGTGGCAGCTTATATCATGGCTGGCACCCTTCCTGGATCTCTGTCCCCTGAAAGATCCAATTCTTCCCCCCATTCCCATGAGACACCCACAGGCCGGAAATGGGAGAGAACCACAATATTTCGCCACTTGATTTTAATTAATGAATTATATGTTCGTGACAATGGCTTTTATGGTTTCTATTGTTTTTAAATATGTACATCGCCTAGAGCCCCACAATCATGGGGATTAGGCAATTCAAACATGTAATTAAATAAATAATAAACAAATAAATACATTGACGTCAATATGACTTTTCTACCTTGATTTATTTTCTGAGGTTGACTCAATGCATTTTGAGCACAATGCTCTTTCCTGAGAGCATTTTACTTTTGATATGCCTTTCTCGTACAAAGGGCTGTCTTTAATGCTTTTCTGGAAAACAGGCAATAGTAGCCCATTCCTTCTATAAAGGGTGTGAAGAAAAAGAGAGATATTGGGAAAGGGCGGTCAGCTCAAAATGCATTGAATCAGAAGAATCAC
>NW_015165349.1:116531-122651 GCF_001447785.1 Gekko japonicus
GCTGAACATTTAGGTTTTCGGATTTATTTATTTACTTTATTTATATCAAATTTACATTGGCCTCCTGTCCTCCATTTTGCCTTCACAACCACCCTGTGAGGTAGGCGAGACTGAGAGTGTGCAAGTGGCTCAAGGTCACCCAGCGAGCTTCCAAGACAAGATGAAGTTCCCATTTATAGGTGCTTTTCAGATGATTAAACGTAGAGTCCTCAATACTGAAACACAAAGGCTTTACAGCTTAGCCAACAAATCTTGTTCTGCCCTGAACTTTGGGATTCCCCTTACGGTAGACCGAATGGCCCCATATCTATCTGGTATACAAGCACCGCAACAGTGCAGTCGTTTCTCTAGCAAGATTCAATGTAATACCATCAGCAATCTTGCATGGGAGATATAATAACATAGTATATGTGGATAGACTTTGTCATTGCAACTCTGGATGTATTGAAACTGTTTTGCATATTTGTTTGCATTGTCAATTTTATGTGGTCTTACGTGCTAGACATTTAAACCCCATCTTAGCAAACATGATGAACCTTCCTGATGCTTTAAGAGCGCACTGTCTCCTAAATTACTCTGTTCCGGAAATATCAATGAACATAGCCATGTTTTTACAATCAGTGATAAAGCTACATCAGGAAAACTTCCCACGAGTAATTGTTTTATGCTACATCATGTTTTATATGTCTGATTATACTTGGTTTTAAATGTATATTTCTTCTTATAATAATCCTTTTAAAGGTATTTTATGCCAATAAAGGTCAACTGAACTGGACAAGATAAAGTCCATGCATCTGTAAAATGTAGACTTACACAGGTCGGGCTTATATCGAAGTCGAGAGCAAGTGACCCATGAAAAGTCCACCATCCAATCAAATCATAGGGAAAAGGTTTCACTGTGACAGTCAGTGCTTTGTCCTGTTTGCCCAAGCCTTTGGTGCTCAGCTTTGTGTGGATGTTGTGGTGGTGTGTGTCTTGCATTCTAGAGGCATTTTTAAAAAAATTATTTAATTAATTAATTAATTAATTAATTAATTTCTACCCCGCCCTCCCGCTGAGGCGGCTCAGGGTGACTTACAGACAGTTTTAAAAACATACATTTTTAATGCAATGGAGTCTGTACTACTGTTGTTTTTGTGAGGAATGTGAACTTTGTGTAGTTTTATTTTGTGTTTCCTTTTCTATTCTATTTCTAGGAGAGCCAGTTTGGTGTAGTGGTTAAGTGCGTGGATTCTAATCTGGGAGAACCAGGTTTGATTCCCCACTCCTCCACTTGCACCTGCTGATGTGACCTTGGGTCAGTCACAAGCTCTGGCACAGCTGTCCTTGAAAAAGAGCAGTTTCTGTCAGAGCTCTCTCAGCCCCACCTACCTCACAGGGTATCTCTTGTGGGGAGGGGAAGGGAGAGGAGTTTGTAAGCCGCTCTGAGGCACCTTTGGGTAGTGAAGGGTGGGGTATAAATCCAATCTTTTCTCTTCTTCTTCTTCTATTACACAATCTAGCTTGAATGCCTTAAGACAGAAAGGTGCACATTTTTTAAAGCAAAAAAGTCTCTGTGAATTAACTGGGTAAGGTTTATAGCAACTTGCATATTAATTTAAGTGCTATTTGAATACTCTTTTTAACCAAGATTTTAAAAAAATTAGTCTCCATTCATTCACAATTTATAGGGTTGCCAATCCCCAGTTGGGGGTGGGGGATCCCCCCTGGTTTGGAGCCCCTCCCCCCCACTTTAGGGCTATCAGAAAGCAGGGGGGAATGGTCACTGGGTGCTCCATTATACCCTATGGAGACCGGTCCCTATGGGGTATAATAGAGAATCGATCTGTGTGTATCTGGGGCTCTGGGGGGGGCTGTTTTTTGTGGTACAGGCACCAAATTTTCAGCATAGCTGCTGGTGCCTCTCTTCAACCCTCCCCCCCAAAGTTTCAAAAAGATTGGACCAGGGGGTCCAATTCTATGAGCCCCAAAAGAAGGTGCCCCCATAAACCATTATTTCCAGTGGAGGGAAGGCATTTCAAAGGAATGTGGTCCCTTTAAATGTGACGGCCAGCTCACCTGGATCTCGCTTCAGAGTTCAACCATGCTTCTTCCCTCCCCTCTCCCAGAGCCTCCTGATAAGTCTCCCCCCCACACACACACCCGGCTTGTCAGCCTCACCTAGGGTTGCCAGGTGCCCCCTGGCCACCAGCTGGGGATGGGGGGGGTTAGGGTTGCCAGATCCAGGTTGGGAAACTCCTGACGATTTGGAGATGGAGCCTGGGGAGGACAGAGACCTCAGCAGGGTACAATGCCAAAGAGTCTGCCCTCCAAAGTATCCATTTTCTCCAGGGGAACTGATCTCTGTAGTCTATGAGCTACAATTCAGTGGGAGCCCCAGGTCCCACCTGGAGGCTGGTGTCCCTAAATCACACGCATACACACAACGCCCAGCTACATTCCATTGCATTTGGTTTGTACGCCGCTTGCAGAAAGTTGGGAGTTTTGGGCCCCGTGGCCTTTCTGCGCCGTAAATATTAAATGTTAATGTGCCCGCTCCATCTGGAAGCCACTTCATTTCCAAATTCTCCCTCCCATAATAACCAATAAGGGAGAGATCGTTAGGGGGGGGGGATTTTATTCCGGCACATCGAGATTGTGACCTATAGGATGCTGCATATGCAAAATATTAAGGAGGAAGGTTTTATCAGCCTATCTTTCTTTATCGCCGCTTATTTGCAAAGAATGGGAGGAAATAAAATACACGGCGCAGGAAAAATAAAACAAGTACTGGGCCTAATTTAATACTGCAACAAAAATTACCTTCTTTTTCTCCCCCCCCCTCCCCCTTTTGCCTTCGTTTAACCCGGCTTTCTGTTCAGAGTTTCTTTTCTCTTTTTTGGTCCCATAAAACCATTATACAGAAGACCTCAGCCCAACAGGGCCCTATGGGGGCGTGCATTTTGATTCACGTGAGCAGGAGTTCCTCCCCTTATAAAAATTCCACCATTCGTTTCAGTAAAAGGACACATGAAGGAGTAAATGTCCACTGGGATCTCCATTGAAATGAATGGGCAGCTGATACACACACGTGTTCCCGGGGCACAAAAGAGTGTCCACATATTCCTGGATCAGAGGGGGAGAGTTGACCTGATTAGGGATGCCCGTCCCCCAATGCGACCTGCAGATCCCCCAGAATTACAGTTATTTCTGGACTACAGAGATTAGTTCCCCTGGAGAAAATGGATACTCTGTGGCATTGTGCCCCACTGAGGTCCCCGTCCTCCCCAGGCTCCATCCCTAAATCTCCAGGAGTCTCCCAACCTGGATCTGGCAACCCTGCCCTCCCCCATCCCCAGCTGATGGCCGAGGAGCCCTGGCAACCCTCAACCAGATGATGCCTCGTACATCCGCTACCACATCATGAAACTATATAAGTGAGGCCTTTTAGGCTATACGGGATGTTCTTAGATGGTCATTTTCTATGAATGAAGGATCTGAGGGGCATGAAATGCACGAACACCCCAAATCCCACATACTGATCTTTTTACACATGTTTACTATGCATCTCAGGGCTGAAATACATGGTGCATCTGTTTACAGGTTATTTCTGGGTTCACCACTTTAATAAGAGTCACGCATGAGTTCCAAGCAGGGGTCATTTCCTGCAGGAGCACACAGGAGCGGAGCTCTGGCAGTAAAGAGCCCAGGGGGCGGGCACATGCAACAAGCCCCACCCCCTGCTCCCAGCAGCCCTCAGTCAGAGCAAGAAGCAGCCAGGTAAGCTGTATGTTCCTGATCAACCATGCTTTGGAAATAAATCTTACTTCTTTGGAACGTGGGTTTGTTCTCCTGACGTGGGATCTGACATTCAGGTACAAGCTCTCCCTCCTCTGTGAGGACAGATCTGCACATTCCCCCCCCTCCAATAGCTAGCAATACAAAACAGTCCAGTGGAGCCTGAGCAGTGGGTGTTGCCTTCTGACACACTTCCGGTGATGTCAGAGGGTGTGGCATATGCAAATAAGTTATGCTAATGAGTTATGCTGATGAGCTCCTGCACCTCTTTTTCTACGAAATGACCCCTGGTTCCAAGAATGCTGCTTTAAAAGTATCAGAAGCTGATTTGGCTGATGATGGGTGGCACGGGTGGAGGAGGAGGCTCCTGTCCCCCCCCCCCAGCCTTTTTTCCTGAGCCTAAAGACTCCTCAGTGGGAACTGTAGCTACACATGGAGTAGACCAGGGACTCACAGATCCAAAGTTATATGATATGGTTTAAGAGATGTTGCTCTATTTCTAATCTGGTTCAAGGGCAGGTATGGGCCAGGTAGGACCTGTGGACATCAGTTGTTCATTCCTGGTCTAGAAGACTGCACAGACAGAGCTGGGATGGTGGTCCAGTGTATTCAGGCCGGTAGCCATGGGGGGCATTTGGGGGCAATGCCCCTACAGATGAGCACTGCCCTCCAGACAAATAAAAAATAAAAAATATTTTTAAAATGTAAGATGTGTGTGGGGTTTCCAAATTGACCCTGAGCACAGTCAGGAAAGCTTCGGCCTCATTTTCTTTTTTTCAGGCCAAAAAATAAATAGGTTTTTTAAAATGGAGGAGGAGGAGATTGGATTTATACTACCCAAAGGAGTCTCAGAGCAGCTTACAAACTCCTTTCCCTTCCCCTCCCCACAACAGACACCCTGTGAGGTAGTTGGGGCTGAGAGAGCTCTGACAGAAACTGCTCTCTTTCAAGAACAGCTCTTATCAGAACTAAGGCTTGCCCAAGGTAATCCAGCAGGTGCAAGTGAAGGAGTGAGGAATCAAACCGGGTTCTCCCAGATTAGAGTCCACACACTTAACCACTACACCACACTGCAAATAAAATAAAATTGCCCCACCCCTGAGTTTTCCCCACGCCCCACCAGCCAAGATTTCCTTGCTCTGCCCCTGAGTGAGTTGATGGTCCTACCTAGCACCAAAGGGTTTGGTCCTTTTCAAGCTATGATTCTGTAATGTTAGGAGCATTAGACATTCAGAGCCAAAAACTGGCCCAAATCAAGACTTACCTGCAGTGGCCGGTTAATACACCTTAAGCAGATCTCTGGAGGGGTGTGTGTATATATTGTCTAACTAAATAGATGTTCTTCTGGGGGAGGATAACTGCTCAAACACAAGTACAGAAGTTTCAGATAGCTGTACATCAATGTTCCCTCTAAGCTGTGGAGTCTTGTGAGCAAAGATTCTACTGTGTGAGCTACTGGCATTAAAGTTGTGAGCAAGCGATTTGGCTGCTGCATAAATTAGTCTGCTCTGGAGCCCTCCTTCCTGAGCGAAGACAAAAATGTGTGAGCCAAAGGCTAAAAAACTGTGAGCTAGCTCACACTAACTCAATTTAGAGGGAACACTGCTGTACATACATAAGTACCATTAACTCTCAACCAACTGCCCTGGCCTGGATAGCCCAGGCAAACCTGATCCCATCAGATCTCAGAAGCTAAGCAGGGCTGACCCTGGGAAGTTGTTGGATGGGAGTGTTGATATAGGCAAGATGACAGCATGTCATGTACTACAGGTAGATCCTGATGATCTAAAGTGACAGGTTGACAGTCACATGATACCTAAGGTTGCATCATATCTGCAGGAGTCAGAATGACTAAGCAGTTGTACAGTACTGAACTATGATTGGACAATGGTTGTATATATTGAGTGAAGTCCTTGTCCAAGTATCCCTGTGTGTTATATGGATGCCTTGCGAAGCACTTTGCCAGTCAGTCTTGTGAACTGCTACAAAGCTGCATGTATGTATATAGCTCTGTGAATAAACTGTAAATACTCTTCCACAAGTACTCTGCTACTGTCTGCTATTTTCAACTTAAAACTACCGTCAGGGAGACCTCCAGAGAATACCAGGGCTGGGAGGCCATGACTTCTAGGCACAGGCCTACACATACACACACACTCTCACAAATGCAAAAATACCCCCAAAAAAGGTCACAACCAGGCCCGTTGCCAGGATTTTTTAAGTCAGGGGGAATTTAAATTTCTTAGGGGGCACTGGCTAATTGAATTAAAGGGATACTCGGCTCCTTCCCTGCACCTGCTGCTGCTTGGGGGGGGGGGGGGGGGGGCGGGGGGGGGGGTCAGG
>NW_015165349.1:122784-124604 GCF_001447785.1 Gekko japonicus
GGCCATTGCCTTCCTCTGCAGAGTCTTCCCTGGTAGTCTCCCTTCCAGGCACCGACCCTGCTTAGCTTCCGAGATCCGATGGGGCTGGGCTGCCTTCCCTCCCTCTGATAGCTGTAGTTCATGCCGAAAGCACCTGGAAATGCCAGTTTTCTATCCGGCAGCTTGCAGAAAGTCTACGCCACATTCTATTAAACTGCACAGTCTCCGCAAGTCCCCAGACCGCCTATTAGGGCTAATGTACATCAAGGTTCCATTAAGCATGACACATCGCTGTTGCAATTCACACGGCTCCCATCCAAACTGATGTTTACCTGAAGGCCTTTGAATGGATTTTGTCGAAACCCAAAGTAATTACCCTGCAAAAGTTCAGCTCCCGCTCCGTCTTCTCTCTTCCTTGAATAAATATTGCATGAGGATGAAGCGCAGAAGGGCCGTTTATATCCATCACGTTTTTGAAATTTACTCATATGCTCATGCAATTCACTGTGTTGTGTAAAGAAGGAGTCCCCAGGATGCATTACTCCAAGTCAGGAAGCACAAAGGTAACAGATAAAAGAACCGAGGATGTGGTTTCTCGCGCCTGGGATATTAGACGCCTCAGAGCGGATTGCAACCGATACTGCATGTCGTCTGCACAAAACAAAGTGAGCAAAAAGATTTGGGCTACAGTCCTAAGCTCACTCAGTAGTAGGGCTGCCAACCTCCAGGTCGTGGCTGGAGATCTCCTGGGATTACATATGATCTCCAGGAGACAGAGACTAGCCCCCCTGGAGAAAATGGCCACTTTGGAAGGCGGATTCTCTGGCATTATACCCCGTTGAAGTCCCTCCCCTTCCCAAAACACATCTTCCTTAGGCTCCACCCACAAAATCTCCGGGTATTTCCCAACCTGGAGTTGGCAGGCTTACTGAGTAGCTATGTTGATCCTGAATCGTATTTATTTATTTATTTGGTTCAATTTATATCCCACTTCTTTCCCTGCTAAGCAGGGCTCGGGGCAGCTTCCAGCAATTAGATATACAATAAAATCAATATTACAGTTTTAAAATCCAGTATCACAAATTAAAAGCCTGGCCGTCAAATGGCTACATTCAGATGGCGCCCAACAGTTTACATCTTAAAATGTGAAGCCACATTTTTCACTGTGTGCATGAATGACAGCGTATCAGACTTACAAATAGAGAGAAGAGGAGGAGGAGGAGTCCAGAGCAGCTTACAATCCCTTTCTCTCCCCCCCCCACAACAGACATCCTGTGAGGTCAGCGGGGCTGAGAGAGCTCTGAGAGAACTGCTCTTTCAAGAACAGCTCTGACAGAACGATGGCTTGCCCAAGGTCATCCAGCAGCTGCAAGTGGAGGAGTGGGGAATCAAACCCGGTTCTCCAGATTAGAGTCGGTGCACTCAACGACTACACCAAACTGGCTCTTTGACTGTCAGATATGATCAGGTATGAGCAGGGGTCATTTCATAGAAAAGAGGTTCAGGAGCTCATTAGCGTAACTCATTAGCATAACTTATTTGCATATGCCACACCCCCTGACATCACTGGAAGTGTGTCAGAAGGCAACACCCACTGCTCAGGCTCCACTGGACTGTTTTGGATTGCTAGCTATTGGGGGGGGGAATGTGCAGATCTGTCTTTGGAGGGAGAGCTTGTACCTGAATAAAACTTGGTCTAAAAGGTGCCCCTGGACTGTTTTGGGCCAGGGGGGCGGGGAGAGCTCTGCAACTTACCTGGCTGCCTCTTGCTCTGACTGAGGGCTGCTGGGAGCAGGGGGTGGGGCTTGTTGCATGTGCCCGCCCCCTGGGCTCTTTACTGC
>NW_015165349.1:124741-130147 GCF_001447785.1 Gekko japonicus
GGGGGCGAGGGACTGCAATAGGGTAGAATACCATACAGACTAACTTCCACAGAGGCCATTTCCTCCAGAGGAACTAATATCTGTTCTCTGGAGACCAGTTGTAATTCCAGGAGATCTCCAGCCACAACCTGGGGGAAGGAATCATCCTCTAATGTCTGGCGTTTACCCGATCAATGTAAGTATGTAACTCTGCTTTATTTAGGTCAAAGCATGCAAGGCCTCAACTAGGCATACGGCTTAGCTGAAACGCCACAAGCGCCACTTTCCCCAGGAGCATTTAGGTCAAAGCATGCAAGGCCTCAACCAGGCATACGGCTTAGGGAAAACGCCACAAGCGCCACTTTCCCCATGCTCAGTCTGACTCCAAACAAAAGTATATGCCACTTGGCCACCAGAGGGCGACGAACAAGAACACAGACTGCAACCCCTTATAGGTGGGAAATACCTGGAGATTTGGGGGGGTGGAGCCTGGGGAGGGCAGGGCTTGGGAAGAGGAGGGACCTCAGCAGGGTACAATGCCAGAGAGCCCGCCCTCCAAAGCAGCCATTTTCTCTGTCACCTGGAGATCCAGTGCAATAGTGGGAGATCTCCAGGCCCCACCTGAAAGTTGCCAACCCGCCTTTCTCAAATGCTCCCTTGGCTGTTGAGACCCACGCTTTATATGTGAACGGGGCCGACACGCGGACGATGGCTCCCACCACGTCTGGTTGGGCTCCGCGCAACACTGTTTTCTTGCACTGCCTGCTGCATATGGCGAAGAATAAAAACATGGCATATTGTAAGCTTAGGATACTTTGGAGCCCAGGATCACTGAGGTTTTTCAGCGGGGGGGGGGGGAACTCAGCCTTGGGAGATTTCACACTATTTTGTTAACGCTAGTTAATCTAGCCTCAGTGTTCTAAAATTCCAAATGTCTGAACATCTCTCGAGATGGTCCTTTAAGGTGTGTTTTGCTCCCCCTTTTCATTAAAGAAAAAAGCAAAGGGCCTCTTTTGAAGATGAATTTTCTGCTGGAATGCTGCTTTTAGTTTTAAAACAGGGAAGAACAAGATTTCCTCTTCCTCAAGCCAGCCATGTCTACTGGCCTTCCAAGATTTTCTCTCTCTCTCTTTTCCTTTTGAAGGCATGCAAATAAAATGTGGAGATTTTACCCTTTACCTGGCCCTCGAAACAGGAGCGGAAGGACTTTCATTGAGCAGAACAAAAGCGTGCCAAGAAATAAAATGGACAGGCGTCACAACAGAAGGGCAGTCAGGATTTGAAAAGGCCTGGCTCCAGACACAACACTGACTGTGGAGCTGGAGGTTTGGAAAGCTCGGCATTTGAACACAGGCCATTTGCCGTTAGAGCTGCCAGATGCCAAGACAGCAAGTCCCCGGTTCAAGTCTCACCTCAGAAGGAGCTAAAGCCAAAACTGATAGTTGAAATTGAATGTAAAATGCCAGATGCGTTTGAGTACTCCTTCTGAGGGGATTGGGGGGAAAAAAAGACAGGTACATGATAGTTCTGTGAAGAGATACAGCTCTCCTGTTTCACCAGAAGGAAAAGTTAAATGTGTCTGGTTTTTTTAAAAAAAAATCCCCAGAGGTAGAACCTCAAAACATGGCATTTTAAACTATGCTTCAAACTGTAGTTTTTGGCTTTGCCTCAGCCTTCTTCCCTGGAACATGGCATGTCCCCCCACACCTCCTTCAGTTCAAATCTCACTTTATCCATGAACTCCCAAAGGGAAACCCCTTGAGCTTTAACCACACTGTCTGAAAGGTTACCATGGTAATCCTGGCCTACTTGGGTTGCCAAGCTCCAGGTGGCTGCCTGGTGATCTCCCGAAATTACAACTGATCTCCAGACCACAGAGATCAATTCCCTTGGACAACATGACTGTTTTGGAGGGTGGGCTCTATGGCACTGTGGCCCAGTGAGGTCTCTCCCTTCTCCAAACCCCACCCTCCACAGGTTCCACCTCCAAATCTCCAGAAATATCCCAACCTGGGGTTCAAAACTCATTTACAGGTCTATTGGGAAAATATACAAAAATAACTCCAGCACTTAGGAATAGGTTGCCAGCTCTGAGTTTGGGAAGAAAAGGAGGAGGAGGAGGAGATGAAGATGATGATGATGAAGAAGAAGAAGAGGAGGAGGAGGAGATTGGATTTATACCCCACCCTTCACTGCCCGAAGGTGTCTCAGAGCGGCTTACAAACACCTTCCCCTTCCCCTCCCTACAACAGACACCCTGTGAAGTAGGTAGGGCTGAGAGAGCTCTGACAGAAACTGCTCTTTTTCAAGAACAGCTCTTATCAAAACTATGGCTTGCCCAAGGTCATCCAGTCAGGTGTAAGTGGAGGAGTGGGGAATCAAACCCGGTTCTCCCAGATTAGAGTCCGTGCACTTAACCACTACACCAAAATAACTCCAGCACTTAGGAATAGGTTGGCAGCTCTGAGTTTGGGAAGAAAAGGAGGAGGCGGAGGAGATGATGAAGAAGAAGAGATTGGATTTATACCCTGCATTTCACTACCCGAAGGAGTCTCAGAGTGGCTTACAATCTCCTTTCCCTTCCCCTCCCCACAACAGACAACCTGTGAGGTAGGCGGGGCTGAGAGAGCTCCCCTGAGAACTGCCCTTGAGAGAACAGCTCTGAGAGAACTTATGACTGACCCAAGGTCACACCAGCAGCTGATCCAAGGTCAAACCTGGTTCTCCCAGATTAGAGTCCACACTCTTAACCACTACACCAACCTGGCTCTTGCGTGGAGCTGGAGATTTGAGGGTGGAGCCTGGGCGGGTGAGGTTTAGGGAGGGAAAGGACCTTAGTAGGGTATAATGCCGTGCAACCCACCTTCCAAAGCAGCCATTTTCTCCAGAAGAAGTGGAATAAATGTTTTAAATGAATAAATGCATAAGTGATTTATGTAGTGTGGAAATCAGTTGTGATTCTGGGAGATCTCCAGCCCCTACCTGGAAGTTGGCAACCCTACTTAGGAATAGCACTATATAAATAAGGACTGTTATTAGGATTATCAGTGTCCATTTATCTTTGTCCACGTGGTGTTGGGTAGGCTGCTAACATAGCTTTTCCTCATCCCAGAGATGTGGCTTTCGCCGGTCTGATACCGTCATTTTTTTTAACCCAAACTCTTGCCAGATGTGATGGATTTTGTGCTTGGCTGATTATAGAACAGCTACTAATCTGAAGGAGGATTCCATTTCACAACAGAGCAGAAATGCACTGAACCAGTTCAAAAGTAGAAGAAGAAGCACCTGGAACGAATAAAGATACCACTGAAAATTTCACCCAAAGCGAAATTTGAAACGTTTGAGGAAGGCGTGATCCTTGGGTCATACACCTGAGAATGTTCACGAGAAACCAGAAATGTTTTAGAAGACTTAATCTTTCCCATGGTAAATCTAAGGTTGCCAACCTCCGGGTGATGGCTGGAGGTCTCCTAGAATTACAACTGACCTCCAGGTGACAGAGATCCAGGGTTGTCAGCCTCCAGGTGGGGCTTGGGGATCACCTGCTACACCTACAACTGATCTTCAGCTGACAGAGATCAGCTCCCCTGGAGAAAATGGCAACTTTGAAGGGTGGACTCTATGGCATTCCACCATGCTGAGGCCCCTCCCCAAACCCCGCCTTCTCCCGGATCCACCCCCAAAGTCTCCAGGTATTTTCCAACCCAGACCTGGCAGCCCTACAGAGATCAGTTCATCTGGAGAAAATGGCTGCTTTGGGAGTTGGCCTCTGTGGCATTATACAACATTGAAGTCCCTCCCCTTCCCAAACCCTGCCCTTCTTAGGCTCCACCCACAAAATCTCCAGGTATTTCCCAACCCAGAGCTGGCAACCCAAGGTAAATGTAAGTTATTGCCACTAAAATTCGACCTACCTCCCTCCAGTCCAAAATACAAGCACCAGCAGAAGTTTGGGCAGAGTTGACTCCTTATGCCTTTCAACTGCTCGTTTCCATAGGTCGGGGGGGCGGGAATAAATCAGAAGCTGAGGAACATAAAATATTGATAGAATTGGGAGATGGATTTGTCAGGACCTTTGGTTCCATTCATAGTGGGGGGGGTAAGAGGTTAAAAGGCCTCTGCTTCAGAAGGGGATGAGGCTCATTCGGTGGGGCCATTGTTATTGACCATTCCTGGTGTCATGTTCAGTAGTAGTTCCATGTTTTATTAGTTCCAGGATACTAGAATCTGGAGCAGTTATAGGGTTGCCAAATCATTCTTACCTCGCGGCGGGGGGCTCCCGTACGGCGTCTTGAGCCGAAAACTCTGTTTTCCCCTCAAATGGCTGTGGCCCCGCCCCCAGAGTGCCCGGCGTCATCACGTCACATCCGGGTGACGTGCACGCCGGGGTGGGGTTTCCCCCGGGGCCCAATTCCGCGGTGGCGGAAATCGGGCCTCCAAAGTGGGGGGAAATCTGCCCCCCGGGAGGAATTGGCAGTTACAGCAAGGGTTGCCAGCTCCAGGTTGGAAAATTCTGGGAGGTTTGGTGGGTAGAGCCTGGGAGCAGTGGAGTTTAGGGAGGGGAGGAATCTCAATGGGATATAATACCATAGAGTTGACTCTCCAAAGAAGCCATTTTCTCCAGGGAAACTGATCTCTGTAGTCTGGAGATCAGTTGAAATTCCGGGAGATTGCCAGTCCACACTTGAAGGTTGGCCACCCTAGTTCCAGCCCAGGTTTTACTCGTGGCCAGAGGACTGCTATGAAGGAATTGGTTAGGCCTTGTCTTCTTTTCTTTGTTTCGCCTGCATAAAGTTACTCTGTCTTCATGAAAAGAGACCATCGGCATATTGTTGAATGACCGCAGAATCTGACGACCACCATCTTGAATCCCTGAGGAAAGGTGGGAGAGAAATATCTTAATTAATTAATGGCCTACACATCATAGCACCACCTCTCACAAATGTAGTTGCCTACCCAGGACTTACCAAGGTCTCTTGTCAGGAGTGGAAATGTTCAAGCATACGGCAGAATGTTCTGCCTATGAGCCTGTTTCCATAGTGAAGGCAAGTTGGGGGCAGCGACTACCTTACCTGAAAGCAGGGCTTTTTTCTGGGGGAACGCACCAGAACAGAGTTCCGGCACCTCTTTTTCTTATACGCCGTATTTTCCGGCGTATAAGACGACCCCCAACTTTTCCAGTTAAAATATAGAGTTTGGGATATACTTGTTTTGTTTTTCGGTTGTTTGCTACGCTCAAAGTGCAGCATGTACTACTGAAAGCGATAGAAAGACCAGAGTACCGTATTTACCGGCGTATAAGACGACACCCCATTTCTGAGAAGATTTCCCTGGGTTAAAAAGTAGTCTTATACACAGAGGTCATTTCGGGGGGGAACGCGGGGGAACGCAGTTCCCCCGGGTGAGGTGCAGGGGGCGGGGCACATG
>NW_015165349.1:130173-133219 GCF_001447785.1 Gekko japonicus
CCACCGCTGGGCCCCTGATGTCAGGGGGTGTGGCATATGCTAATGAGTTATGCTAATGAGTTCCCCTAGCTCTTTTTCTACAAAATGACCCCTGCTTATACACCAGAAAATACAGTGTGTGTGTGTGTGTGTGTGTGTGTGTGTGTGTGTGTGTATCCCTGTCTGAAAGTAATACCAAGAACCCAAATGCTGAAAAATTGAATAAAAGCCTGATGCAACTCAAGGTTGATGAAGCAGCTGTGGAAGAAACATCTGACCTTGCAGGCATTTTTTAAAAAGCTTAAGAACATCTATGCAGGACCTATATTTGGATTGGGGCCATGGCATGGGGGGGAGAGGGGAAGGAGAGATTTAACCTTCCACCATCACACTTTTCACTAATTGTTGGCATCTCTTATGTTCTTATGTTGACCATTGAGAGAGAAGAGACTGTGGTAGAGGATCTGCTTGGCATGTAGAAGTCCCCAGGTTCCATCCCTGGTCTCTCAAGTTAAAGGGACCAGGTAGTAGGTGATGTGAAAGACTTCTGCTTGAGACCCTGGAGAGTCACTGTCAGTCTGAGCAGACAATAGAGACCTTCATAAACTGCTGGTCTGATTCAGGATAAAGCAGCTTTGTGTGCTCATCTGAGTAGAAAAAGACAGGCACTCTCTTTACCCTTCTTTTTCCTTTCCTTTCCAAGGCTAGCAACAGAAGGTGGTGAGGGTTTTCATTTTTTTTTATTAAGTGTAGGAGCCAAAGAGTTAAACTTCTTCTCCCCCATGCCAACTGGCTCCCCACGAAACTGCAATTAACCTTTCGGAAATGCTGGGGGAAAAATCAGCCACAGATTTCCTATCATCACATCTGTTTTGGCCCTTAGTGAGAATCTCTGGAAAAAACACTCAACTTCTGCCAAATTGCAGCCCTGGCAGTGTATTGCTGGGAAAGTTGTGTGATTACTGCTGGCATACACTGAACTCTTTGTAAACTGGCATTTAGGATGCTGTGCAATCATTAGGTTTCCGACTGATGGAGGGAAAACCTTTGTGCTGATGGGCAAACATTCCACAGTATGTGAACCAGAGGTTCTGCATAATAGCCAAATGTGATCAGAAGAGGGCAGGGAGCTGTTCCTGTTGGCAGCAGAGGATAGGACTCACATTAATGGGTTTAAACCAAGGGCGGGAAGGTACCGGCTGGATATTAGAAAAGCTTTTTTACAGTCAGAATTGTGCAACAGTGGAATCAGCTGCCTCGGGAGGTGGTGAGCTCCCCATCGCTGGCAGTCTTGAAGAGGCGGCTGAACAAACACTGGTCAGGGATGCTCTCGGCTGATCCTGCATTGAGCAGGGGGTTGGACTAGATGGCCTGTATGACTCCTCCCAGTTCTGTGATTCTATGATTCTATGGAGAACAACTAAGCTCCTTAGATATGAGAGCGGATAGTTAAGACCAGTGCTGGTCTGGTGAATTAAGGGAATATCCATGTTCAGAGGCAGTCAAACTCTGCATCCCAGTGCTAGGAGGCAACATCAGGGGAAAGTCTCCGCGTCTATACCCAGTTGTTGGCCCTACAGAGGAACTGGTGGGCCAGTGTGTGAGACAGGATGCTGAGGCAGATTTATTTATTTAATTTATTTATTCAGTTTTTATCCTGCTCCTTTCCCCGCCAAGTAAAGCTCAGGGTGTCTTCCAACAAGCAAAGAGACAATAAAATCAGAACTACAGTTTGAACCAAACCTTACAGTTAAAACTTAAAATCAGTCAGTCAAATCATATCAGATGGCACCTAAACAAACCTTCAGAGGTGGATAACTAAGGGAGCAGCCAGCCCAGCCAGATTCACGGCCCAACAATGGGGAGGGCAAGTGATCTTTTTAGCCACCACTGTCCTCAGCCATACACCCAGTGGAGCATTTAGGTCTACAAGCCCTATGGAACTGAACCGAGTCCAGCAGGGCTCAAGTTTCACTAGACAGGGAGTTCTACCAGGTTGGGGTCAGGGCAAAAAGGCCCTGGCCCTGGTTGAGGACAGCTCGATGGTTCTGAGGCCAAGGATGGGCCACTGGACTGGATGGACCACTGGTTCAATCCAGCAGGACTCTTCTTATGTTCTTATTAGATTTACCTGGTCCCTCCTGACAACCAGTGGGGGATGGGGGGGACTTACCCAGGAAGGCCCAGATGATCTGGAAACATCACTTCCAGCGTACACAGGAAATGATGTCATCTAAGTGTGACATCTCAGCGATGCTCTGGTATTTGGGCAAAAAGCCTAGGGTAAAAATGGCTTCTGGGTGGTGGCTGTTGGGGGCGGGGCTTCCCCCACTGGCCAGCTGGCCAATGGCCAGCAGGCGCTCACCAAATCAGGGGATCCCCCACTCCCACCTGGGGGCTGGCAACCCGACTTGTATTCCCAGTTTATTCACAAGAGAGAGCGAGAGATGGGTGCATGACCTAAGGAAACCACTGAACAATCCTGCTGCCTACGTCCAACCCTTGCCCTCTCTCTTGCTTCCTTTCTGAAGTATCCACCTTGCCTAGACAGAAACCCAAAAGATTTATCTTTAGTTGCCACATGAATTCTTATGGAAATAGCACTCAAAGCCTTTTTACTGGGACATAAACTCCAGGCTAAAATGTCACTGGGTTTTATTAGACAATCTAAACTTAATTGCAAATAAGTTGGTGCGCTCATAAAAGATGATGTAACACTTCCATTAAACCCTGCATCTGCTAATTGTTCGCAAGAGGACAGCAATGGGAGATGCAACTAAACATCCCTCGTTTGAAAAACAAACATGGTAGCCTTTATCTGAGCAGCAGCCCTTTCCGAAGGCCGGAAGAGGGATGGCTTGTAAATCTTCATAGAACATTACCCACATTGACCAAGCCACAACAGCTGAATGTCACCAGCTTAGTTTTGTAGCTTGATCTTTCTTTGTGTCATACAGCCAGTCGGTCAGGAAAAAGAGGCTTTTGTGATAGTGCCATCCTAAATAGCTTTACATGCTTTTTAAATATATATAGGGCTTTGTCAAGGTATATAAGGTCCTTACTCCAA
>NW_015165350.1:0-3160 GCF_001447785.1 Gekko japonicus
TCAGTAGCTTGGGAGCCACATGTGGATCTTTCATTGGAAAAGGGAAGTCTGAAGTGTGCTGTAATTCTGGCAACAAAAAAATGCTTCTGTTAATCTTGTGCTCCACTGCTGTAAATTATACTTTTCACCAGTGTTACTGGGGACAAGATTTATATTATATACCAGAACATATTTGTCTCTTAAAGAGAGGCTAAGATTTGTACTCCGTACACAGTCTGCACAAGCTCTGTAACATTCTTTCGCTTATGAATATTCTGTAGGCTTAGACTTCACGCTAAGAAGAAATTCCAAATACATGTCCTTTTTTCATTTTCCTTTCCTCCATGGAGTGTAAGGGGACAGTTTTGGTTTCCTCCTTTTTAGTCTCAAAAATTATCTTAGGTCAGGCTGAGACATGGTAACTTGTTACTCTTTTTAGCTTTGTACCTGAAAGATAGTAACCCTGAATGGCTCCGTGTAAACTGACTCACAGTATCACAAGCTTGTGGCTAGAGTGTTGGATCCAGGAAGACCCAGGTTCGAATCTCCACTCTGCCAGGGAAGCTTGCTGCGTGACCTTGGGTCAGTCACACTATCTCAGCCTAACCTGCAGGATTGTTGTGTGGATAAAATGGAGAACGATGTAAGGTGCTTTGTGTTCGTATTTGGAGAAAAGGTGGGGGTATAAATGAAGTACGTAAATCAAGATTCTGGGTGCTGCTTCAGATATTAACTTGATAGAGATACCAACAAAGTAAAAGCTGTGTTGGCCCACAGCAAAATCCATGTAATACCTTTATAGAGACTGACCGAAAACCCCCCACAATACATTGGGCAAACTTTTGAGTTCTCAGTAGGCTAGAAGAGGAGGAAGATAACATCTTTCAGTACATAGCCACTTCTGAACAGGTCTCTTGTGAATTGCCTCTATAACCAATTGAAAAGTGGAATTCGTATGAAGTTAAATATGCTGATCCAAAAAAAAAAATCAAAAAGAATGTAGTTTCTGATCCGTTTGAGTCCAGTGGCACCTTGAAGACCAACAAAGTTTTATTCTGGGTATAGGTTTTCGTGTGCATGCACACTTCTTCAGATAGTTTCTGATGTTCATTGTTTTAAAGGAAAGTTAATGAGTATGTGATCAGGCAAAAATTGAAAAAACTATTGAGCTCTTTTTGGAACATTGGATCTTAAGAACAGAAGAAGAGCCTGCTGGAACAGACCAGGGGCCCATCCAGTACTGTGCTTCATGCAGCAGCTGACCAGATGTTTCTGGAAACCATATAAATTGGGCATAGAGGCTGAAGTCCTGCCCCCCCCCCCGATATTGCCACCTAACAGTGGGTTTCAGAGGCATACCGCCTCTGCATGTGGGTATTATCTTTGGTTATTGTGCCTAGCAGCCACTACTGCACCTCTCCTTTATGAATCTGCCTAATCCCCTTTAAATTCCTCTGTGCTCATGGCCATCACAACATGGCAGTGAATTCTGGGTGTGCGGGGATTTCAAGAGGCTTGCCCACCTTCACTGCCACGATCATCTGCCAGTTCTGAAAATGCACACCCCATTTTCCACACTCTTTTTCTTCCACCTTGGCTCTGTCCCCCTCCCCAATTTCTGACAAAATAATCAAATTTACTTGAAAACCAGGATTTCTGTGCTATACACAAGCTGACTGAATTTGTGTAACTTCTTCTACTTGGAAGATGTGATTTGTGGGGTGGAGAGCTGGGCTGTTCTTCAGTTGTCTCTTAAGGTGTGAGGACAGATTAGAGGCCCGGGGTGGGGAGGACATGACACGAGGGGACCCGATCACCCTGGGGACCATGGAATCAGGCAAATCATGAGATTTGTTCTTCCCAGAATGTTTGGATTGAGTCTGGTTGGTGTGTGAGGGACCCTAGCTTTGGTCACATTATGAGAAGACAAGTCACTAGAAAAGACAATAATGCTAGGAAAAGAGGGAGACCCTTCAGTCTGCAAGAGCTGAGCAAGGCTATTAATGATAGGACATTTTGAAGGCTGCTAATTCATAGATTCGGCATAAGTTGGAAATGACTTGATGGTATGTATGTAACACACACACACACACACTGAGATGCTTGTGTCTTTTCTTTTAGCTGATGGAGATGGGCTGATGGTCAGTAAAAGGTGCGTTATCATTGGCGGAACAATCAGTGGAGCAGTTATTATAGGGCTGATAATTTCTGTCATCCTCAACATCGTCCAGGGTGGTAAGTTCTTGATTTCCTTCTTGTTGTGATGCTGCTGCCTCCTATCTGGACCTAAAAGTCTTTCCTCAGCATTGTCTCAGTCTTCACTAAATCCCATCTGGTAGGTCATTCTGCCCACGTGGCTCCTTCTCTTCCACTCCCCGCTTCCCTCCTCTGCTGTTAAGTCAGTCTGGTGGAACGTGCTCCCCACTGAGACCAGGGCCCTGCAGGATCTTCTTCAATTCCGCAGGGCCTGCAAGACAGAGCTGCTCCGCCAGGCCTTTGGCTGAGGCAGTGGGCGTCCATGCATGGCCTCCCTGAGGTTCTTGTCACCCATCTAACAACTGCTGGCCATTATTTATGTGTCACCAATGGTCCAAGGGAACCTCTCGCCACCACTAATTTTCTGCTCTCGGGTTGTGATCACCATTTTAATACATGTGGTGGTGTTTTAATATTGTAATTATTTATTGTACTACTGAAACGTTGTTACCTGCCCTGAGGCCACTCACGGGAAGGGCAGGCTATAAATATGAAGGAATAATAAATAAATAAATAGACAGGGAGATAAAATACATCCTTGTCTGAAACCTTTGCCATTTGGAAACCATTCTGTTTCTCCATATTCTGTCCCTACAGTGGCCCTCTTGTACTTTGCAAGTCCAAACAGCCACTCGTAATTTTTATTGTTAGTATAACGATATAATCTCTCCCTTATATATAATTGAGTAAGACGCAGCGTAAGACTCAGCGGAGACAAAATGCGCTCCGTCAGCCATTGGCTGGCCAGCTGCCGCTCAAGCCTGCTGCCATGCCATTGGCTGGGAGGCAATCGCTGCGTGTGAACAGCGCAGCGGCGGCGATGCGCCCCTTGCCGCGGCCCGATTTCCCTCCCCCACCCACCCAGTTGGAGGCCGGCTGCGGCGATTCCTTCTCCCCCCCCCCTCAACTGTCTCCCCGGCTTCTC
>NW_015165350.1:3450-19836 GCF_001447785.1 Gekko japonicus
CCCAACCTTTCTAGGCGCTCATTGTCTCCGTCCACAACGGGCTTTGCTCCCTAGTTATAAAATAATGATAATTATAAAGGTAAAGGTTTCCCTTGCTCAAAAGCCAGTCGAATTAGACTCTGGGGTTGCGGTGCTCATCTCCGTTTCAAATCCGAAGAGCCAGCACTGTCCGAAGACATTTCCGTGGTCATGTGGCCGGCATGACTAAACACCAAGGTGCACGGAGCGCTGTTACCTTCCCACCGAAGTGGTACCAATTTACTGTATCTACTTGCAATTTCTTGCTTTCGAACTGCTAGGTTGGCAGGAGCTGGGGCCAGAGACGGGAGCTCACTCCGTCACGCGGCACTCAGGTCTCGAACTGCTGAACTACTGACCTTCCGGCCTGCAGTTCAGTGTCTTAACCACTTGAGCCACTGTAGCTCCTGATAATTATAAAATGAAGGAATAAAAACGACATTTATTTCCTTCATTCATACACTATCTTTCTACCCAGTGGGTATGCAGAGCTGCTTACTTCATTCCCCATTCTTCCATTGTATCCTCACAGCAACCCTGTGAGGTAGGTTTGGCCAAGTGTGTGTGACTGGCCTCGAGATCACCAGCAGCTGATGATAATTAATTAATTTTATTTATTTATACCTTAGATTTCTATACCGCTTCAAACCCCGGAGGGTCTCTGAGCGGTTTACACAGTTCCGAATAATCCCTAACTAAGGCCACATGTTTACAGGGGTCGGGGCTTCCCTACTGGCACCCAGGTGGCAGGGCTCGATGTTCTTTTTGGCTTGTTCCCGGGCGGTCTTTTGGCGTCGGTACTCCAATGTTCCTGGCGTCCCGGTGTCTGGCGTGGTCTTCGGTCCGGCGGCTTTTCTTTCTTGGCAGGCTCCTCTCTAGTGCGTGGTTCGCATCGACTTACGACCCAGCTAATGTCTGGTCCGGCTCCGCTGCGCCTGCGCCACGTCAACTACGTCCCTCTATAGCTCCGCCTTCATTTCTGCCTCCGTCACTCCGCCGCCTTGCTCCGTCAGTCCGACGCCTCGCCACTCCACCATCGCCGCCATTTTTCGCTGCTGCCACCGCCGCTTTAATACTCCTGCCACACACACCCCATATGGGGGAGGGTGCCCCCTGCCACCACTTCTGAACAGGTCTCTTGTGAATTGAGACCTCTATAACCAATTGCAAAGTAGCATTCACACGACAGAAGACAGGAGGGCCTGACGTGGTCCATGGGGTCCTGAAGAGTTGGACTCGACTGTGCTACTGAACGATAACAAAAAAAATACGCTGATCCAAAACAAAATCAAACAGAATGTAGTTTCTGATCAGTTTTAGTCCGTTTTTGTGTGTTTAACCATTAAATGTTTACTACTTGCATGTTGATGTTTCAAGTTGAGTCCAGTGGCACTTTTAAGACCAACTAAGTTTTATTCTGGGTATAAGCTTTCCTGTGCATGCACACTTTTTTAGATTAACCAAACTGTGCTACACACGAGCTGACTGAATTTGCGTAGTTGCTTCTATATGGAAAATTTGGATTGTGTGTGTGTGTGTAGAGAACTGGGCTTTCCGTCAGTTGTCTCTAAGGTGTGAGGACACATTGGAGGTCCAGGGGGTGGGGAGGACACAGTAGGGGGACATGGCATGAGGGACCATGGCATCAGCCAAATCATGAGGTTTGTTTTCCTCAGAATGTGTGGGTGGAGTCTGCTTGGTGTATGAGAGACCCTGGCATTGTACTTTGGTCACATTATGAGAAGAAAGGAGTCACTAGAAAAAAGGAAGAGAAGAAGAAGAAGAAGAGATTGGATTTATACCCCGCCCTTCACTACCCAAAGGTGTCTCAGAGCGGCTTACAAACGCCTTTCCCTTCCCCTCCCCACAACAGACACCCTGTGAGGTAGGTGGGGCTGAGAGAGCTCTGACAGAAACTGCTCTTTTTCAAGAACAGCTGTGCCAGAACTATGGCTTGCCCAAGGTCATCCAACCAGATGCAAGAGGAGGAGTGGGGGAATCAAACCCGGTTCTCCCAGATTAGAGTCCGCGCACTTAACATGAGAGAGATTTTATGGATTAAAGGAAGTAACAGCCTTCGGTCTGCAAGAGCTGAGCAAGGCTGTTAATGACAGGACATTTTGAAGGTTAATATTTCATAGGGTCGGCATAAGTTGGAAGTGACTTGACGGTACGTAACACACACTGAGATGTTTGTGTCTTCTCTTTTAGCTGCTGGAGATGGGCTGATGTTCAGTAAAAGGTGTGTTATCATCAGCGGAACAATCAGTGGAGTAATCATTATAGGGCTGATCATTTCTGTCATCGTCCTGGGCGGTAAGTTCTCAGTTTCCTGCTTGTTGTGATGCTGCTGCTTCCACCATTCCGTCTGCCTCCTATCTGGACCTCTCCTCCATTGTATCCTCACAGCAACCCTGAAAAGGAAGATTTGGTCAAATGCATGTGACTGGCCCCGAGATCACCTAGCATGCTGCCATGGCAGAGTAGAGTCTCGAATCTGGGTCTCTCAGATCCTAGTCCAACACTCTTAACCATTGCACCACACTGACTTAGTAAGAACTCCATCACAGCAGCTGATGATAATTAACCATTTATTCAGTGGGTGTCAAAGAAACTGTAGGCTAGAGGAGAACAGGAAGTAAGCGATGGGGCTGGAGGAGAAGGGTTTTAAAGGAACAGTAACCTTGGGAATGCCTCGATAATACTTTGCCTGTCCACATGAGTCTGCCTAGTGCTGCAGTTGCATCTTAAGGAAAATAAATACATCACCAAAAATTGGGCCTAAAAATCATGGTAGGGAAAAACTCTGCAAAATATTGGAATACTGTGGGCTGACCATGGTATTGCAGAGATTATCTAAGGTTTTTGGTTTGTTTGTTTTTGTTTTGAGTGTGGAATTACCACCATTTGCTCACTCAGCAGCTACTGGGGAACCAGATGAGGCCATAAATTGCATTTTAATGGCAAGCATCTAACTAATTGGGAGAACCAAATTTGATTCCCCACTCCTCCACATGCAGCTGCTGGTGTGACCTTGGGTCAGTTACAAGTTCTCTCAGAGTTGTCTTCTCACGAGCAGTTCTCTCAGAGCTCTCTCAGCCCCACCTACCTCACAGGGTGTCTGTTGTGGGGAGGGGAAGGGAAAGGAGATTGTAAGCCACTCTGAGACTCCTCTGGGTAGTGAAGGGTGGGGTATAAATCCAATCTCTTTTTCTAATTCATAATATTTTATACTCGGCTCTCTTCTCCCTCTGCCTTTTATCTCAACGAGTCTTGAAAATGGCAGATGTTAGCAGTGGGTAATCTTCCCTTTAAAAATATGTTCTTTCTTTTCCAAAGTAATGTTACGGCGATCTCAAGCTGATCTGGGCCCATCAGATATCTCGTCATGCTCCCAGGACTGGGTTAATGACAGCAGCGTGGCCTACTTCTTCTCCAATGAGGAAGGAAACTGGAGCTCCAGTCAAAGCCACTGTTCTTCCTGCGGTGGTTCACTGGTGGCAATTGAAAACACACAGGAAATGGTGAGAGAACCACTCAAAATGTTGAACAGTTGTTGTGAGGGTGTAGTTGCTCGCTGCTGCTAAGTGACTCGGTGAGGTACAGGAGTGACAGTGTCATGCTCAGTGTTAAGTCGCTCGCTTAACAAAGCAGTCGGAGAGTGATTCAGCAAGAACACAACTTTATTCTTCAACTCGAACACAACTCCAACATGGATCAACATCTGATAGCCAGAACAGCTTTTACATTGCAGCTGTCCTGCTTTTAAACATTCCCGGCTAATATAGCTGTACAATTACCAACCAATGAGGTTGTACGCATAAGGACCAATCACGTACGTTCCCGCTCAGGGAGCTTGCTGCGAAGTTATTGGCTAGGTGTTTCCTGGGCTAGCAATACCATTGGATGGTTTTGGATCCTAGCCCAGGATGAAGCTCAACATAACATTTCTATGAGATGTTTCACATAAGATGTTTACATACAGATCATGCATTCAAGGCAGCTTTGAATACATCACACTCAGAACCCCAGAGATGTGGTCTTCTGATCTTTCTGTCTGTCTAACTGAGAAAAGAGAGGAAATAGTTGCTGATGGAGTCTTAGGAAAAGCCATTGTGGCTTGTAACTTAACAGGTATCCAGAGGCTTCTCCAGTCAACAGTAGAGTTCTTTGGTCATGACAGTTCATAGCCTTGAGGGGCTACCATGTTCATGGCTGTTTATGTGGCTTAGAATGCCCCTTGGCTGCGAAGGCGGTGGCCTCTTCTTTTCCATAAAGGTTGGTGAATCCCCAATTAACGCCCATCTCACATCAGTAGATCAACCCTAGCTGATTGGAAGTCCCTGACTGGATCCATCCTAACTGCCCCCAGACGATGAGTTCCAGTGGGCCTTCCTCACATTACTTAGGCACTACATTCATGTGTAAACAGACTGCATGACTGTGTTGGCCCACAAGGTGAGCAGGACCTGGGACTCTTGGCCTAATGGTCCCCCTTGGCTACAGAATATGGTTCGAGGCACTACTGATTAATGATTTTCATTTGTAACGCCCAAGGCTCTGACTTCTGCAGAACACCTCCAGTTTCTCTATTCTGCTTCAATCTCCTGACTTCAGCCAAAAAGTATCGCCCTCCCTTAATAAAGTGGGAGGATGTGATACAATAAAGGCTGCTCAGCCACGTGTTCCATTTTCTCCTTAATTTCTACATTGTTCTCCAACTGATCTGACTTAAAAAAATTGTTTACAACATCCAATTTATAATCTCTCATGAATTTAGGGTTGCTACCCTGCAGGTGGGTAGTAGTATACATCAAAGAATCGCTAAGAAAACAGCTACAACAATGCAGACATACAATACACTTACCAAAAATGTTCCAAATATTAAATTAGAAGGTTTAGGCACCAAAGTATAACACGGAGTTCTCTCTTCCAAAAGTCGAACTGGTCACCTTCTTAATTACATCTACCATTCTGTAGTATTTTATACAACTGACCTATGTTGCTTTCAGCTGCCATTTCCTAGTTCCACTGGATAAAATGGCTGCTTTGGAGTGTGGACTCTCTGGTATTATACCCTGCTGGCTACACTCCCCTCCTCAAACCTCACCCTCCACCTCCCCACCCCCCCAGGTATTTCCCAACCCAGAGTTGACAGCTATGACAATGTATTTTACTGGTTATTTGTACTATATCATGGAACAGGGGAGGTGATTTATTTTTCTGTTCAGTGGACAGAGAAATTTAAATAGAAGTGATAAGGGGCCAGATTACGGAAGGCATGACTAGTTCTAAAATACAGACTGCTGCAACATTTTCCAAATAGTTTATAAAATATATATATATATTGTTTTTTAACACAGGAGTTCATAATGAAAAACAAACCCCCGGCAGAATTTTGGCTGGGTCTCCAGCGGGAGGGAGTGCAGCAGCCATGGAAAAGACTGAATGGCACAGTCTTCAACAACTGGTAAGTGTTGTCTAGTTTCTTTTCGGCACCAAGTCAGAGGATACTCGGAGGAATGCCTCCCCCCCCCTTTTTAAGGGAGTCGATTTTATGTAAAACTAGATATGGAACCTTTTCTGTGGCGTATTTATTTGGTAAATCATTCCTAAATGGATGTATGGCCAAGGGTTGCAGCTCCCTCTTGAGAGATCCCTGGAGATTTGTGGGAAGTCCCTGGAGTCTAGGGGCAAAGTTTGTGGAGGGAGTTTGGCAGGGATGTGATGCCGTAAGACTCCACCCTCCAAGGGTTTGCCTCCAGAGGAACTGATCTCTGAGATCAATTGTAATTCCAGGAGGATTCCAGGCCCTACCTGGAGGCTGGTAATCTTGGAGCAGTGGAGTTCTTGTTGCCAGCGTAACCCAGGCCATGTTAGTTTTCTGTGTATTTAAATTTTTTTTAAAAAACCAAACTGGAAGATATGGTCTTTGACTAGGTAGTACTGGCAGTGTGGCTGTTTTACCTATTGTGACTGTCTGAGAGTGTTTCTGTCCAAATAATATACTTTCTTTACAAGCTTTGAACAATGGGGGACACTGGTGTTATACTTGAGCAAAAAAAGGGAGGCCAATTTTCAAAAAGGCCAATTGTCTGTTTCAGTTTGTAACTTAACGAAAATCTAATTTTGTGATTTTGCAGGTATCCCATTCAGGGAAAAGGGCTCTGTGCCTACCTCAACGTCCAAGAGGTCAGGTCCACTTGGTGTACAAGCAATCGATACTGGATTTGTAAGAAGATTCTACATGGCTCTTAAAATTAATTCTGGACACTCACAATAACCTGAGACAAATCTTTGAAGTGACATCTTGGGTCCCTTTTCTGAGCATGAGCAGTGAATTTTTGTGCAAATATGCAGGCAATGCACAGATGGAAAAGCGCATATCAGATCTCAGAGAGAGAAAGCATCGTTCTATCTGTTCTATCAGCTCCTTCTGTAAGTTACATTAGAAAATGGAATGTTGATTTAGAGAAATAGGGGTGTATTAACAATTGTACAGCACCTAGTCTTGTTCATAGAAATGTACAAATAAATGTTTGTTTCAGTGGTATCCACTAGGGATGGGCACAGACCACTCAGGAACTCAAGTTTGTAATAAATTTTGGTCGGCCTCCTTTAGTGATGCCACAAGGCCCAGAGGTCACTGGTGCAAAGGGTAATGGAAATTAGTCCCCTCCCCATCATCCCTCTGGTCTCATCACAGCAAGGAGATATGGGGCTACTTTCACCCCTTGTGAAGGGAGGGGGCCGAGGGAGTGCCAGTGGTTAGGTGCTCTTGTGAATTTGGAGTCATAGTCCTGTGAAGAGGTTGTGGCCTTGGCCTCCATGGGCACCCCTCCCCCCTGCCCCAGATGCAAACAATTTATATTAGCAAGCATATTAACAATAGGATTTCTCCATTTAACTGGCATGCCTCACAAGTTGTGGCTCCTTAAGGGAGGCTATGAGAACTCTGATTTTCCCTCTCCTAAAAAGCAATCGTGTGACACTGTGTGCAACTTGAATTCTCCACACCCCTAAAATTCTTCCATACAGCCTGGGAGAAAGAAAAATGCCCCCTCCTGAATTTTCCCACTCAGCTTTACGATAGATGACACATCTCCCGGTCAGCTAATAAACAGGCACTAGAAGTGTTTAGAGCCAGGTGAATAGGCAGCTGCTCATAGGGTTGCCAGGTCCTTCCAAGTCCCTGGCGGGGGACTTTGGGGGGCATTACTGGGGAGGGAGGGGCTGTCCCCAACGTAATGATGTCACACAGAAGTGACATCATCATGTTGGGAACTGGCAACCCCCGCTTCTTCCCCAAGGCATTTAAAGCTGTTTGGTGGAAGGAAGGAGCCCCCAAAATCGGGGCAACCCTAGCTGCTCACAATGTCATATTAACTTCTCCAGGCCCCCCTGCAACGAGGCCCTGGGCCTGTAACGAAAGTCAGACACCATTTTTTGCTTGCTTGTAAAAGGTTGCTTGACAAAAGTTTGGTTCAGGCTTCTAAAGCCTGGTGAGGCCGTAAATTGCCTCACAGAGTGTGCTTATGGGAAGCTAAGAGGTGCATAAGATTTTCCCTAGAGACCGAGATAAGGAGAAGAGCTAATGTCCTTGAGTTCACACCTGCCTGTACTTTGCAGTGCCGGCCTGTGAGCAATTAGCCAATTAGTGCATTCCAGAATGGTTAGCACCTGTGTGGAGGGGAGTAATGGACCCTTATAGTTTTTAGGTTTCGTTTCTCTCAAACTCACAAATAAGTATTATGGGCTAGTATGGTCACCCTGGTTACGAGCAAAGCTGACATCACTTTGCAGGACTCTGAATGGTCAAAGGCCTAGATTGTTCAGAGCCCTTTTTTCCTATAAAGTAACCTAGTGGTCGGTAACCATTAGGCCTGCTTGGGTATTTTGGCCTGGCTTGGTCAATGCTCAATGCAACCCCACTATGGCTTGATGCTTTTGGATACTACCCAGATGGGCTGTGCATTTGGACTATTTCTGTTTCTGTGGACTTATGTTCTCTTGAACCTGAAAACGGGTAACCTTCGCAAACTGCTTGTAAGTATTAGCTATGCTGGAAAAGCTTAGAGTTTGTTATTTTTCCTTCACTGCCTGAAGTCCTGTGTTTTACCTAACTTTGCACAATTTACTTAAATAAAGAAATTATATTTTTTATTCTGTCTTGGTTTTGACTTCTTGAACCTCAAAGGCTAAATCTATTGCCTTAGACCGTAAGGTGCTTCTACTACCAACAAACATTTTTTGTCTTAGTTCAGTCTGTGGTGGAGACTGCAGAACTGATCTTTGAATTGAGTTCCAGAGCCAGCCTGGAGATTTGGGTTACTTTGCTCCAGTCCTGTTGGGAACTAATAATGTGACCTGGTGGCAGACTACCCTGGTACTTTGAAGGAGTTATTTAGAATTCCTTCAGAGCTTTTGGTAAAAGTGTTTTGTTATCTGTTCTTTGAACCCAGACTGTGTGCCTGGAGAGGTGCAAGTCTGTGACAGGGTCTGACTCAAACGTTTCTTCCTTTTCCTTATTGTTACCCACCTCTGTTTGTGAGGAAAGTACCAAGGTTTTTGGTTTTCGGCATAGCCTCTGTAGCTTGTTTGTCAATCTTTTGTCTAGGAAGGCAACCCAGCCTGCTACAAAAAGCAAGTTGTGAAGGCAGAATATCTCATGTTGCATCCGTTACTTGGGGGGGTACACTGCTCCTCAGCACGGACGTTTCATTTAGCTATCAGTAGGAAGAGCTGCTGAGGCAGCTGTTACAGAGGGGAGAAAGTCAGGACCAACATCTCAGAGTCTCTGGACCACAGAACATGTTTTGCAAATGTTCTATTTAATAAGATACTTAAAATATTCCCAGATAGCGACAAACTAAGTACACCTAACAGCTGTTCCTTTCATATACCACGTAGAGGAATGCCATATAATTTAAAAAAAACACCATAAGGAACATAGTATTAATACAACTCTTGGATGAGAAATTATATGGGGAGGGTCAATTAACATTTGGCCACTTAAATGAACTGGAGTGAAGCTAGTCAGGCAAAGAAATACAGACACATTTCATTATAATAGTGCTGAGGGAAAAGAACATTAGTAGAGCCTGCTGGATCAGACCACTGGTCTGTGTTTCATACAGTAGCCAACCAGTTGCCCTGAAGGGCCACACAAACAGGACATATTACTAAATAATAACTGTTCTCAATCAGTGTTCCCTCTAAGCTGAGTTAGTGTGAGCTAGCTCACAGTTTTTTAGCCTCCGGCTCACACATTTTTGTCTTAGCTCAGGAAGGAGGGCTCCAGAGCAAACCAATTGATGCAGCAGCCAAATCGCTCGCTCACAACTTTAATGCCAGTAGCTCACAAAGTAGAATTTTTTGCTCACAAAACTCCACAGCTTAGAGGGAACACTGTTCTCAATTTATCTCACTGACATAGAGTTCTGGTTTGCTGATAAAGTTTCTTCAGTTGTTTGCCCTGTGATTCCCCCCTTCCCCTCCTTTGATGTGACTAAATAAGATCTGCTCTGAAAAAGCTTTTATCAGAATATGGGGATTGGCCATTTCTCTCTGGAGTAATGAAAAACTGCATCCAGACAAGATCTGTGAGCAGCACTCGGAGGGAGTGTTACATAAGGGAGAATGAAATCAGGTGGAAAGGATACCCCCTCCCCCTTAATGGCACATGCACACATCCCAGCAGCTATTTGTATAAAGACACACACAGTCTAATCACAAATCTCATTAGGAAGGTTGAGAACCACTGCAATAGTAGCTGTGATAGTATGTTTTCCCTGTCAGGCAAACAGCACTCGGAGGGAGTGTGATGTTACATAAGGGAGAATGAAATCAGGTGGAAAGGATACCCCCTCCCCCTTTATGGCAAACTCAGCCCAATATGAGATGCACATGCACACATCCCAGCAGCTATTTGTATAAATTTAAAGACACACAGAGTCTAATCACAAATCTCCATCTGTTCTGGTTGGGCCCTGTGGCTGAGTGTTCCATGAACCTAGATAGGACTAATATTTTACTTATTTATATTCTCGTTTTTCATAATAATGAGATATTTCATAAGCTTTTAACAGAAAATGTTTGTTTCTAGAATGGATTTCCCTGTTAGGCATAATTTTTCACTCAGTTTTATTTATTTTTAACCAGAGGCCAAGCATGCAAATGGGATTTTTTTTCCAGCATGGATCTTCTATCTTGTGTGGCCTTTCTCATGTCTCCTCAGGTATGCTTTACAGGTGAAACTTTTACCACAGACCAAGCAAATGTGTGGTTTCTCTCCTGTGTGGCTCCTCTCATGGGAAGTCAGGCTTGATTTCTGCTTGAAGGTTTTCTTACAGATGGTGCATGAATATGGTTTCTCCCCTGTGTGGATCCTCCCATGGATAATCAGGTGTTCTTTACGACTGAAGTTTCTACCGCAGACTAAGCATGTATATGGTTTTTCTTCTGTATGGATTTTCTGGTGTTCTATACAACTCGTTCTGTGTTTGAATCTTTTCCCACAGACTGGGCAAGTATATGGTTCCTCTCCTGTATGGATTCTCTCATGTATAACCACCTGTGATTTATTACCAAAGCTTTTCCCACAAACCGAACATGGATATGGTTTCTCTCCTGTGTGGGTTCTCATGTGTCCAAGGAGGTGGGCTTTACAGTTGAATCTTCTGGCACAGACCGAGCATGTAAAGGGAGTCTCTCCTGTATGGATTCTTTCATGACTGGTGAGATTTGATCGTCGTTTGAAGGTTTTACCACAAAATGAGCATGCAAAAGGTCTCTCGTCAGTGTGGATTTTTTCATGTGAAATAAGACTACATCGCTGACTGAAACCTTTCCCACAGACAGGGCATCGGTGTGGTGTCTCTCCTGAATGGGTCTGTTCATGTCTCATTAGGCTGACTTTATGAACAAAGCTTTTATTACAAACCAGGCATGTGTGTGTCTTTTCTTCCGTGTGCAACTGTTCATGCACAATACGGTATGATTTTTCACTGAAGCTTTTCCCACAGATTGAGCATGAATATGGTTTCTCTCCTGTATGGATTCTTTCATGGATAGCCAGATAACTCTTCCACATAAAACCTTTTCCACAGATTGAGCATGCAAATGGTTTTTCTCCTGTATGGATTCTCATATGTCTAATAAGATAATCTTTACGGCTGAAGCTTTTCCCGCAAACGGAGCACTTGTATGGCCTCTCCCCTGTATGCGTTTTCTCATGTTTAAGAAGATATGCTCTGTCAGTGAAACTTTTACCACAGACTGAACATGGGTATGGTTTTTCTCCTGTGTGGATCCTTTCGTGGCTAATGAGGTTTGAACGGTGACTGAAACTGTTCCCACAGATGGAGCACATGTATGGTTTCTCTCCAGTATGAACTTTCTCATGTTTAATAAGATGCGCTCTATCTGTGAAACTTTTACCACAGACAGGACATTTATATGGTTTCTCTCCTGTATGGGTCCTTTCATGGCTAACAAGGTTCGATTTGTGACTGAAGCTTTTACCACAGACAGAACACGTATTTGTTTTTATTCCTGTGTGGCTTAATTTGTGACTGTTGAGGTTTGATTTCCGTTTGAACCTTTTCCCACAGAACAGACATACATAAGGTCTTTCTTCTGTGTGAATTCTTTCATGGGACAACAGGTTGCATCTCTGACTGAAACCTTTCCCACAGGCTGAGCATTTATATGGCGTCTCTCCTGTGTGGACTTGTTCGTGTCTAATAAGACTTACTTTGTGAACAAATATTTTATGACAGACTAAGCAAGTGTATGTTTTTTTCTCTGTATGCATTCGTTCATGTACTGCATGGTATGACCTTTTATTGAAGCTTTTACCACAGATTGAGCACATATACGGTTTCTCCCCCGTGTGGATCCTTTCATGGATAGTCAAGTTACTGTTCCACCTGAAGCTCTTACCACAGAATGAGCACATATAGGATCTGTCTCCTACTTGGCTTCTACTGTGTGTATCCGGGCAATATCTCCAATTCAATCTCTTCTTACAGTCCAAGTATTTATAACGTTTCTCTCCTTTTTGATGCATTTTTCCAGACACTGGAATTCTCTTTTGGATGCCAGTTTTGGTGAAGTCATCTTCCCCATAAAATAATGCTGCCTCCTCTCTCATTCCCGGGCTGTTTCCCCACTGGCTACTTGTTCTGCTTACATTCTCAGAGATGTCTGATTTCTCCGGATGTCGAAAGATGCTTTGCTGGTCAATTTCTGATGACATCTTATTTGTAGCCTCTAGATTAGTGCTTGCTTGCAGAAGATTCTCCACCTCTTCTGCGTGTTTGTTGCCTGTTCAAATAAACAAAGTATTATGACATAAGGGACTGTCTGGCCCCAAAGGAATGGGTGTTATGGTCATCTCGGTTTGGACTTCTCTTCACACTCTTCACCTGCTCTACGTATTCTGAAGGGAACCAGCAGGGCCTTCATCTCTAGCAAATATGGATTGGTTTTCTGCCATGGCAGGCTCCATTACTGCCTGAATTTTGGGAGTAATCAGAGCAATTTTTCCTAAGGGTAACTATGAGGCAAGCGGCTGCCTTCAGGTGATTGCTGAAGGAAGCTACAAGGCAGTGTTTGCCAGTAGTGATTGGGGAGGGAGGCCACTGATGAATGGTTTTAAATGTCACATTTACTTCTCTTACATTCAAGATAGGGGTCCCCTCGTTAAGTCTGCGGCAATCAAACCATGGTAGGAACTGCATTCGGTTGTACAGGGTGAGAAACCATCAACCCCAGGAAGAGACTTGCACAGATATGAGTCGAAACCGTAAATACAAGCAACAATGTTATGCCAAAGGGATGGAGAATGAAAATTCACAACACTTACTTACTGCATGGAGTAGGGTGATGTGCCAGACACTCTCCAGGAAACAGCTGGCTTCCTGCATTTTGTGGCCCTACTGCCTGTTTCATTTTTTCTCCATAACCTAGTATTTAAGTATTGGCCTGAAGAAATGGGCTCTAGTCCATGAAAATTTTGTCCTGGGATAAAATCTTAGTAGTCTTTAAGGTGCCCTAATACACCTGTTTATTTCTCCAAGGGTGTTACTTGTGCTTTGGAAGAAAAAGGGGCAGGGAAGATGACAAGACGTAGGGGAAAAATAAGTAGATATAATAATATGTAACAGGCTTCCTCAGGAGGTGGTGGGCTCTCCTTCATTGGAGGTTTTTAAGCAGAAGCTAGATGGCCATCTGACAGCAATGCTGATTCTGTGAACGTAGGCAGATCATGAGAGGGAGAGCAGGAAGGGTTGCCTCAGTGCTTAGTTCTCGTGGCCCTTTCTTACACGCTCAGGGAAATACTGATTGCCACTTTGGGGCTAGGAAGCAAATTTTTTCTCCAGGCCACTTTGGCCAGGGATCCTGGAGGTTTTTTACCATATACTGGGCATGGAACAGGGGTCACTGGGGATGTGGGGAGGAGGCTTTTGTGAATTTCCTGCATTGTGCAGAGGGTTGAGCTAGATGACCCTGGAGGTCCCTTCCAACTCTGTGATTCTATGATGTTGCCTCCTGGCTCTGGGATTAAGAGTTTGACTGCCTCTAAATACAGAAGCTCCCTTTAATCATCATGACCAGTACCCACTGGTAGACCTATCCTCCATCAGTCTCCCTTTTAAAGCCTTTTGGTTTTTTAATATGCAACTGAATATCATTATAATGATAAGCTATTTATCTGGTTCTCTACATTCTCAGATTCCAATAAAAAGTAAGCGTTGCAGAGTTGCCTTTCCCCTTCCACCTCCATTTAATTACTCTCATTAAACTAAGGTAATTCAATTAGGGTGATTAAATTATTTTACTGTAATTAGTCTCTGCTCCCTGAGGATCTTAAATGACCACCCACCAAAAAATTCCTTACTACAAGGCTGTATTAACATATGGCCACAAAGTGGTGTTAAGAATAAGAACACCAGCCGGTGTGTTTCAATGGAATCATATACTGCCAATTGCTGATTTCCCTTTTCTTTGAATATGGACTTGTATGTGCAAATATTAAAAAAACAGTTGTGCAAAAGAGCCACCCACCCCCTTCCCTCACCGAAGCCGAAGCATAAGAATGCTGGCATATCACACCTCCTTGGGGAGCCAGCATGATGTGGTGGTTAAGAGCGGCAGATTCTAATCTGCAGAACCGGGTTTGATTCCCCACTCCTCCTCCACATGAAGCCCGCTGGATGACCTTGGGCCAGTCACGGTTCTCTCACAACTCTCTCAGCCCCACCTACCTCACAAGCTGCCTGTTGTGGGGAAAGGAAGGGAAAAGTGATGGTTTGCTGCCTTGAGACTCCTTAGGGTAGAGAAAAGTGGAGTGTAAAAACCAACTCTTCTTCTTGTGATGGCCTTTGTGCAATGCAAGCATGGGTCAAAGACACAGATCCACATAAAAGTGCCATCCATATGGGTGTCCAATCATGCTAAACAAAGAGGACCATGTGAACAGAGTGGAGGTACAGGCAAAGCGGGGAGGACACTATGAGGATCTGCTTGCACAGAAAGACACACATGGCACTAATGGTACTGGTAAGTACATGACGATAATGTCACTTCCAGTTAGGCCCATGGTCAATTGCTCACTGCTAGTTGCTGCAGGACTCAGGCTGAGAGTGCCGGACTCGTTGCCATCATGACAGTTGCCCGGAGGAGGCAACAGCAGGCCCTCCAAGCCAGTCGGCAGAGGCCACGGGACACAACTTTTCTAGCCAGGCCATAAACTGTGCAAGTCAGGCTCCGGCTGTGGCTACCTTCCTGAACGTCCTTGTGCAAGATGAAAGATCATTTTTTCCAGAGGGCCAGTTTATACAGGGTTGGATGTACGTCTGTGTGTCTGTAAACAGGCCCATATGAAGCGAGAGGGTGCCCCAATGGTGAACCCCAAACTAGATGAACTCTCTTCACCCTCACCTGTCTGGGCACCAGCAAGGTTTGCATTTTCCTCAGGTCCCTGGATCCAGGGCACCTCTTCCTTTATGATAACAGCAAGAAATCCTGGAGGGGGGGGGAGGACAAGGTAATAAAATGTTTAAGATTCTGACAACCTGTGGTGTTGACAGAGAGCACAAACAAGATTTGTGTTCAACAGCTAATGTTTTCTTAGCCTTTGGCTTATTGGGCTCCTCACCTGAGCTGTAGTCCGATGGGACATTCCCCTCCTCCTCACCAGGCTGACCTGGAACCTCTGGCTCTTCCCACTTTCCCACCTGTGGGATCGTGTTCAGATCGGGAAGGTGAGATTCTGCCCAGGGAGGAAAGAAATGTATTTCACTAAGAAAGAAAAAAATTCTATTATAGAAACCAGTTGCTTCTTTACTGAACCAAGCCCTGCTCCCTCGGCCCCCTTGGTGGTCTGGCACAGCTCCTTATGGCCAAGTACCGGTGATCGCAAGTGCCCTCAAGTCCCAGCTGACTTATGGTGACCCCTGGTGGGATTTTCAAGGCAAGAGACGTTCAGAGGTGGTTGGCCATTGCCTGCCTCTGCATCACGACCCCTGGTATTCCTCGGTGGTCTCCCATCCAAACACTTGGCTTAGCTTCTGAGGTCTGAAGAGATCGTACTAGCCTGGGCTATCCAGGTCATGGCCAAGTATGAGCCTGACAGTCATTAAACTCCTCTAAAAGGAAGGAAAAAAAGAATTAAGCCTGAATAAGCACAAGGAAGGGGAGAATCCATTCGGAAGAGGCCTTGGGGCTCCCACCAATGTTCCCTCGAAGCTACGGAGTCCTGTGAGCAAAAAGTTCTACTTTGTGAGCTACCGGCATTAAAGTGGTGAGCGAGCGATCCGGCTGCTGCATAGATAAGTTTGCTCTGGAGCCCTCCTTCCTGAGCCAAGACAAAAATGTGTGAGCCGGGGGCTAAAAAAACTGTGAGCTGGCTCACGCTAACTCAGCTTAGAGGGAACACTGGGCCCCACCTAATGAGCATGAGCATGACTATAGGGTAGTGCAGGGGGGGGGCAGCCGTGTTGGTCTGAAGCAGCAGAACAAAGTTTGAGTCCAGTGGGGCACCTTTAAGACCAACCAAGTTTTATCCATAGTATAGGAAGTGTGCTTGCACATGAAAGCTTACACCATGAACAAAACTTTGCTGGTCTTTTAAGGTGCCGCTGGACTCAGACTCTGTTCATAGGGCAGCAGTTAGAGTGTCAGACCAGGAGCTGGGAGACCAGGAGCTGGTTCAAATCCCCACTCTGCCACAAAAGCTTGCTGGGTGACATGGGGCTAGTCACACACTCTCAACCTAACCTGCCTCACAGGTATGTTGTGAGGATAAAACGGAGGAGAGGAAAACGATCTAAGCTGCTTTGGAGCCACACTGGGAAGAAAGGG